>NC_086454.1:170399568-170689568 GCF_028390025.1 Pseudophryne corroboree | reverse complement strand
ATATGCGCGAGCAGCCCCCGGCACCCACACACACACATGTGCGCGCGCGCAGCACCCGGTACACACACACACGCGCATGCGCAGCACCCGGCACCCACACACGCGTGCAGCACCCGGCACCCACACAAACACACACGCGTGCGCAGCACCCGGCACTCACACCCACACACGCGCAGCACCCAGCACCCACACACGCGCGCGCAGCACCCACACACGTGCGCAGCACCCGGCACACACACACACGCGCATGCGCAGCACCCGGCACCCACACACGCGTGCAGCACCCGGCACCCACACAAACACACACGCGTGCGCAGCACCCGGCACTCACACCCACACACGCGCAGCACCCGGCACCCACACACGCGTGCGCAGCACCCACACACGTGCGCAGCACCCGGCACCCACCCACACATGCGCGCAGCACCCGGCACCCACGCGCGCGCGCAGCACCCACACACACACACACACGCGCAGCACCTGGCACAAGCACATATACAGTCGCGACACCTAACACACACGCGCCACCTAACGCATACAAACGCAGCACCTGACACACACATACAGGCGCGACACCTGACATGCATGCGCGCGGGACACCTGACTCGCCACCAAAATCTTCTGGCTCTGTAAGGGGGTGGCGGCATGCTGCAGGCTCTGTAGAGCTCCCCTAGCTGTGACCGGCTCCTCTGGGCACATGTTCTAAACTGAGTCTGGTAGGAGGGGCATAGAGGGAGGAGCCAGCCCACACTCTTAAAGTGCAAGTGGCTCCTAGTGGACCCATCTATACCCCATGGTACTAATGTGGACCCCAGCATCCTCTACGGACTACGAGAAACTGATTTACCTGTAGGTAATTAAAATCCTATTATTGCCTTAGCCATGCATGTCCACACTGCGGCCCTCCAGCTGTTGTGAAACTACATATCCCAGGATGCCCTGCCACAGTTTTGCTGTCAGAGAATGCTAAAGCTGTGTCAGGGCATGCTGGGATGTTTAGTTTCTCAACAGCTGGAGGGCTGCAGTTTGGACATGCCTGGCCTAAGCACTCCCGGCCTGATTGACAGGCCAGGAGCGCACAGCCAATCAGGAGAGCGCTATGACGTGGCGCTCCCTGATTGGCTTCCGGGTCCTCTAGTGATAGGAGTCAAGATGGGTCCCGGCATTCGGAGAAAGGGAATACATGTGTAAACATGTATCCCCTTTAGTTGCAAGGACCGGGTTGTTTCGTTGTTGTTGTTTTTTTTTTTTTTAACCCTGTGGATGCCTACTTGGAATGAAGAGGATCGTTCTCCGCCAGATTGTTGGTGAGTATATTTTTTCTTTTTTACAGGTATCCTAATGGATTCTACTGGAGAAGGGGACGTGAATGGCGGTGTGGGATGTAGGTATGTGTGAGTGTGTTTTGATAAACTTTTATACTTTCGCAGTGTGTGTGTCTTTATTTGAATATTTCTTCTGTTGTGGAACTACAGGTACCAGCGGGCCCTTTAATGCTCCGCATGCTGGGACCTGTAGTTCCACAACAAAAGACTATAACTATATATATATATATATATAAAAAAAGAAAATAATCATATTGCGCTAAAAATTTGCCTTAAACACAATACTCCTCAAAGAGGATCAGCTGCTAATCTCCAAAACAGTCCTCCTTCCAGTTGAGAACCAGTGGTTGAAAAATGTTGATAGTTGTTTGGAGAGCGCTCAAGTATGCATTAGAGTCTTTTCGCAATCTTTCTGTAGTATCTCACAAAAATGGTCACGGATAGTGGGATGATCCTGAAAAATACCCTCTCCCCAGATTCACCAGACAGTAAAATCACTCGTTAGTCCTTCGCAAAAATTAATAAGAATTATTTTTTTTTTTTTAAAAGTTTATAACTCTTACATTGGTCTTTAGACAATCATGGGGTATGGTCTTATATGGACTAGCTGTCCACCCCAGCCGGAAAGGAGCTCAAATGACAGCTTGTCCACCCACTATGTCTCATCACCCAACGCGTTTCGTCTAAACATAGACTTCCTCAGGGGTGTCTTTAACAAAAACATATTAAAATTATAATGATATCAAAAAATGACCATAAAATTTACATTCAAACTTCAGTTGACAATCTAAACCAAGATGATTATCTAATTCCATACAAAACAATCTTTTTTGCATAACTGCCTATATATATATATCAGTACTCTAAGTGACCTGATGGAGGTGCTGGTGGGTAACAAATCATTTAACAGTATGGAACATACAATACATAGCTAACTGGAAGGTATCAGTACATATAGGTGATATTAAGAAAATAGACTTTTAAATATCCAATAATTAATTTTCAATACTTAATTTTCAAAAAATCTATTATATACTTCTTCATTTTAATGAGATTATAATCTGTATATACCTGTATTCACATAAAATTTACATATTTAAATTTAACATTGATCAATCATATCATCCATATCATAACACAGGAAACTTACTTTTATATGTAAGAGCGATGTCCTAACTGTAGAAACGTAATGCTTGGGAAAGTATCCCTAAGCATGTACCACTCAGTGGGCACAGGAGCATTAATTAATCCCATTAATCTATTTATATTTACAAATATTTGAAAAATTGATCCAATAGGATACTTACAAAAAATCCTAATGCTAATATCCTAAATTTAGAGGAATATCCAATGTAGGGTACTGCAAACTTCTTAAACCAGCATACAGGAACACTTCAGACTCTCTAAGACAGCTTTTCTTTTTCTAAAAATAACAGATATATTAAATATATAAATTAATAACTTCATTAGTGCCCATTTTTGTAGTTAATAAAATAATCAATTAGTGTCCTTTTAATGTAGTTAATAAAATAAAATAGAAGAGAATAATCAATTAGTGCCCCCTTACGTAATTGATAGATAAATTATTGTAATAAACAAAATTTGATTTAAATTAGTTATTTTTTGTTTTTTATATATTTTTTATAGTGACTAAACTTAATAGAACCTAATGTTAAAGTGAAATTAATTAAAGTGTATAATGAACTACTTACTGTTAGCTGCAATCTGGAGCTGCTGTCCTCACACTGAATGAGCCCTAGTGGCTTCATTTGGGCTTTTATCATCCTCTAACTCTTACATCACTTCCTATGGGCTAATTACTTAATTATATCTCTAACCGATCTTATTTTCAAGTTTTTAAACATTTTTCGCTTATAATTAAGTATATAGCTTATGTTAGTTAACATCCTCTCACATATACTAGTCCTCTATCTTATTATTATATAAATCCGAAATGAATATACCATTTAATAACCCTAATTAGTGATCTAATTTTATACAGGTGCGTCCAGCATTTCCTGTATGAGTGTCAAGCCTCTCTTTGACAAGGTCTTCCTAAGCATGTGTCTTTAACTTATGGGACGCAATCATCCCTTCTTTTAAAGTCCTGTAACAATGGACGCGCGTACGCACGAGCATCATCTCCCGTCTTAGCACGAGATCACGTGAGCGCCTTCATCGCGCGTCAGCATCAACCAGCCTCCACAGCGGCGGTTGTCTTGGAGGCCCATAGCCGGAACTTAACCCCACGGCCCAGTTCAATTAGCTTGTCATTCGCTTAGGTTACCATGGTGATAACCAGACGGGTTTTTAAACCCTTTACGTGGCACATAGTCACATGACCACGTCCACCAATAGACACTAACCAGATTACATAACAGTTTTTACTATAAGAGTTACCATTAGGAATACTATATTGATAATAAATAGAACTTTTGTATAATTTGTATAGTATATATCCCCTGTATGATCTTGATTCATATTCGCTTTATTATTAGAAATTGGAGGAAATTTGATCAAACCCAATATAGGAATAAAACTGCCTATCAAAGACAAATAAGGAATCCAATGAAATGGAGTTCAAGTTATAGATCACCAAGATACCAGCGGGTTAACAATTGCAATTACTATTCCAGAACTGAAACCAGATATGAATTGGATGAATCACCCTCTCAATCGACAAACTTTCCACCGAGGTATGGTTTTTTAGGAGAAAAGAGGGACCTCCCATATACACACTGAAGGGAGGAATTATTCAGAAAATTAGATTCTCCCCAAGGGACAAAAAGGAGAATGCGAGACGAAGGCGAGGAAAGAGGGGCAGTGGGAGGAGGTTCCCCAAAAAAATTGAAAGGTCAACAGAGCAATATGGAGTCCAACAAAGTGGATTATTCAATCTTACAAAGAAACAGTTATCCAACCCGCAGAGTGAATTATTAGAACGTGGATTGAAATTTGCACCAGATGCACATGTAAACAAATTCGACCTGTTTATCGACCTCATAAATTTATTAGAACTTTGACCTTACAACGACATTTTTTTAAAAATCTGCATACTTCAGGAATCCAACAAGAAGCTCTTTTGGTATCTCTTCCATCTAAATATTACCCCATAGAGTCAAGAGGAAGTTATATAGAAATATTTTATGAATCGGTTAAAGAGGATTTTAGAGCCTTAAAAATTAAGCCGAGTAAATACAATTCCAATCTAAACCCAGCCGAAAAACAAGCTTTAAAACAATTAAAAACAGATAGTAATGTAGTAATCAGACAGGCCGATAAGTGTGGAGGGGTAGTCCTCCAAGAAAGAAAAAACTACTTGGAAGAAGCTTATAGGATCCTCAACGAGGCTGATACGTATGAAAGACTGAAAGAAGATCCGTCCGGAAAATATCAAGAAGATCTATACATCCTATTGAACAAAGCTAAAAATAGGAAGATTCTGGCAGATAAAGAGTTTGATTATTTGTTTACAAAATATCCAAAAATAGCATTATTTTATCACATTCCCAAAATCCATAAAGACAAACAGTTCCCTCCAGGTAGACCAATCATCTCAGGGATAGATTCCCTAACAGCCAATTTGTCACATTACGTAGATTTAAAACTACAAGGATATGTGAAAGCACTTAAGTCCTACCTAAAAGACTCTACATCCCTACTTAGAGAACTACAAGATTTGAATTGGGACCCAGAATATGTTTGGCTAACAATAGACGTTCAAGCTTTATATTCTTCGATCCCCCACAGTAAAGGCCTAGAAGCAATTAGATCAGTGCTTAATGAAGATAAACAAATGTCTGAAGATATGAGATTATTTCTATTAGAAAGTACTGAATTCATTCTGACCCACAACTTTTTCAGATTTGAAAATGAATTTTTTGTACAAAAACAGGGAACTGCTATGGGCACGAAATTTGCCCCGGCCTACGCAAACATTTTAATGGGCATCTGGGAAGACAAGTTTATATATGGGTCTGAGTTTGAAAATCAGCACATTAAGTATTACCGACGTTATATTGATGACCTGATTATAATCTGGGAAGGAGACATTGATACATAGAACGATTTGTAAATTACATCAGTGAAAATTATTATAACCTGAGGTTCACCCACAAAAGCCATACGAATATTATCGACTATTTGGATTTAAAATTAGAAGGGTACAACAAGGATAAGACTTTGACTTCAACCTATTTTAAAGACACAGATGTAAACAGTTTTATACCTGCTGATAGCTGCCATTTGAAAAGCTGGAAAACAAACGTCCCATATGCGCAATTTTTGAGAAACCGTAAAAATTGTAGCAACATGGAAAAATACTGGGAACAGTCAGGAAAACTTTATGAAAGGTTTATGGAGAGAGGATATGACCCGAGTGATTTAAGGGAAGCTCAAACAAAAGCATATAACACAAATAGATCTGAATTACTATCACTTAAACCAAAGAAGGAGTTGGATAACAAGAAGGGCCGTCCATTCATAACACAATACAACAAAGAAAATATTAAAATTAAAAAAACGTTAGAAAAACAGTGGGGAATCCTCCTGAAAGACCCTATATTGGGTCTACAACTCCCGCAAAGACCTGCAGTGGTCTATAGAAGAGCTAGAAACTTGAAGAACCTATTGGCTCCAAGCGAACTTCAACTTAAAACCAGTAGTCATCCACTTAAGAAAAATGAGAATAACTTTCTGGTAAAAAAACCTGGGTGTTTCATATGTAAAAAGTGCATTTGCTGTAAGCATTTTGACATATGTCCAAAACTAAATAGAAATGGAAAGTGGGAAAAAATAAAATACAAAGATAGTTTGAATTGCAACTCTAATTACGTGGTTTATCTTTTAACATGTGGGTGTAACCTACAATATGTAGGAAAAACCAAAAGAAGCTTAAAACTTCGTATACAAGAACACCTCAGAAATATAAAAAATAGAATTCAAACTCATAGTGTACCCAGACATTTTATGAAATTTCATAATTCAGATATTAGCAGCTTGAAATTTTCCATTCTTGAACAAATTACAGAAAACTCTAGAGGAGGCAGTAGGGATTTGCAGCTATCAAAGCGGGAATCGTTTTGGATCTATGAGCTTGATACACTGACCCCAAAAGGGTTAAATGAGGGAATAGATATTGTTTCTTTTATATAGATTATTTTGAAGCTTTTTTACCCTCTTTTTTTGGATCGATATGGAAGGATGATGGTCTTTTTTATATATAAGGTTAATTACATTTATATTCTTTTATAACGGTATATGATTAGTTGTGAAATATTGGTCAAATATGAAATTATCCATATTAAACCTACCTTTATAATGAATAAATATATATATAAATTATTATTATACAGGGGATATATATTTACAGATTATACTGGTGTTCTGTTTATAAATAATATAGGGAACATATTAAGTCCAATGGTAAATCTTATAGGGTAAACCGCTATGTAAACATAGATGGAATACAAATGCGTTCCAACTGGTTAGTGATTATAGGTGGACGTGGTTATGTAAATATGTGCCACTTACTGTTTTTAAAAAAACCTATTTGGTTGTTACCATGGAAACAGAAGTAATAGATAAGCTAATATGAATTATATTAACCATGGAAACCAAAGCAATAGACAAGCTAATATGAATCAAGATCATACAGGGGATATATACTATACAAATTATACAAAAGTTCTATTTATTATCAATATAGTATTCCTAATGGTAACTCTTATAGTAAAAACTGTTATGTAATCTGGTTAGTGTCTATTCGTAGACGTGGTCATGTGACTATGTGCCACGTAAAGGGTTTAAAAACCCGTCTGGTTATCACCATGGTAACCTAAGCGAATGACAAGCTAATTGAACTGGGCCGTGGGGTTAAGTTCCGGCTACGGGTCTCCAAGACAACCGCCGCTGTGGAGGCGGGTTGATGCTGACGCGCGATGAAGGCGCTCACGTGATCTCGTGCTAAGACGGGAGATGACGCTCGCGCGCACGCGCGACCATTGTTACAGGACTTTAAAAGAAGGGATGATTGCGTCCCATAAGTTAAAGACACATGCTTAGGAAGACCTTGTCAAAGAGGGGCTTGACACTCATACAGGAAATGCTGGACGCTCCTGTATAAAATTAGATCACTAATTAGGGTTATTAAATGGTATATTCATTTCGGATTTATATAATAATAAGATAGAGGACTAGTATATGTGAGAGGATGTTAACTAATATAAGCTATATACTTAATTATAAGTGGAAAATGTTTAAAAACTTGAAAATAAGATCGGTTAGAGATATAATTAAGTAATTAGCCCATAGGAAGTGATGTAAGAGTTAGGGGATGATAAAAGCCCAAATGAAGCCACTAGGGCTCATTCAGTGTGAGGACAGCATTGAGGACAGCAGCTCCAGATTGCAGCTAACAGTAAGTAGTTCATTATACACTTTAATTAATTTCACTTTAACATTAGGTTCTATTAAGATTAGTCACTATAAAAAAATATATAAAAAACAAAAAATAACTAATTTAAATCAAATTTTGTTTATTACAATAATTTATCTATCAATTACGTAAGGGGGCACTAATTGATTATTCTCTTCTATTTTATTTTATTAACTACATTAAAAGGGCACTAATTGATTATTTTATTAACTACAAAAATGGGCACTAATGAAGTTATTAATTAATATATTTAATATATCTGTTATTTTTAGAAAAATAAAAGCTGTCTTAGAGAGTCTGAATTGTTCCTGTATGCTGGTTTAAGAAGTTTGCAGTACCCTACATTGGATATTCCTCTAAATTTAGGATATTAGCATTAGGATTTTTTGTAAGTATCCTATTGGGTCAATTTTTCAAATATTTGTAAATATAAATAGATTAATGGGATTAATTAATGCTCCTGTGCCCACAGAGTGGTACATGCTTAGGGATACTTTCCCAAGCATTACGTTTCTACAGTTAGGACATCGCTCTTACATATAAAAGTAAGTTTCCTGTGTTATGATATGGATGATATGATTGATCAATGTTAAATTTAATATGTAAATTTTATGTGAATACAGGTATATACAGATTATAATCTCATTAAAATGAAGAAGTATATAATAGATTTTTGAAAATGAAGTATTGAAAATTAATTATTGGATATTTAAAAGTCTATTTTCTTAATATCACCTATATGTACTGATACCTTCCAGTTAGCTATGTATTGTATGTTCCATACTGTTAAATGATTTGTTACCCACCAGCACCTCGATCAGGTCACTTAGAGTACTGATATATATATAGGCAGTTATGCAAAAAAGATTGTTTTGTATGGAATTAGATAATCATCTTGGTTTAAATTGTCAACTGAAGTTTGAATGTAAATTTTATGGTCATTTTTTGATATCATTATAATTTTAATATGTTTTTGTTAAAGACACCCCTGAGGAAGTCTATGTTTATACGAAACGCGTTGGATGATGAGACATAGTGGGTGGACAAGCTGTCATTTGAGCTCCTCCCCGGTTGGGGTGGACAGCTAGTCCATATAAGACCATATCCCATGATTGTCTAAAGACCAATGTAAGAGTTATAAACTTTTTAAAAAAATAAAATAATTTTTATTAATTTTTGCGAAGGACTAACGAGTGATTTTACTGTCTGGTGAATCTGGTGAGAGGGTATTTTTCAGGATCATCCCACTATCCGTGACCATTTTTGTGAGATACTATAGAAAGATTGCGAAAAGACTCTAATGCATACTTGAGCGCTCTCCAAACAACTATCAATATATATATATATATATATATAATTTTTTTTACACTGTTAATTGCTATCAGCCCTGGCCCTTTGGTGCCTGGAAGGGACCCCTTTATTTAAGGGGACCCACTCCCCCAGGGAACCTGTGCCAGGGGTGACTAGTTGGGATGAGTGATGCTGTGGCCGCAGGGACCTGTATAAATGTGTCCCCCGTCTGTGGCTTCACCTCCCAAGCTAGTGTAGCCTGGTGCTGGATTTAAAAATACGGGGACCTCTACTTCTTTTGTCCCCCATATTTTTGGAGCCAAGACCGGTCCAAGAGCCTGGTGCTGGTTGTTGAAATACGGGGAAACCCTAGTCAATTTTTTTCCCGTATTTATGCAACCAGGACCGGCTCAAAGAGCCCGGGGCTGATTATGCTTTTGGGGGAAACCTGCATGTTTTATTTTTAACTATTACTCTACTGTTCCAAAGAGAAGCATGCACAGATCATACTGATCTATGGGGGTCATTCCGAGTTGATAGCTAGCTGCATTTGTTCACCGTGCAGCGATGAGGCTAAAAAACGTCACTTCTGCATATGCGTCGCAATGCACACGCGCGACGTACTATTACAACGAACAATGTAGTTTCACACAGGGTCTAGCGATGCATTTCAGTCGCACTGGCTGCCGCAGAGTGATTGACAGGGAGTGGGCGTTTCTGGGTGGCAACTGACCGTTTTCAGGGAGTGTTCGGACAAATGCAGGCGTGCCAGGAAAAACGCAGGCATGTCTGGACGAACGCAGGGCGGGTTTGTGACGTCAAATCCGGAACTGAATGGTCTGAAGTGATCGCAAGTGCGGAGTAGGTTTTGAGCTGCTCTAAAACTGCACAAATAATTTTTGTAGTCATTCTGCGATGAAAGCGTTCTCACTTCTGCATAGCTAATATACACTCCCAGAGGGCGGCGGCTTGGTGTTTGCACGGCAGCAAAAATCTGCTAGCGAGCGATCAACGCAGAATGACCCCCTATGCACGCTACTGGCTAAGTGCATAAAGTAATGAAAACGTCTTGAAAAACGAATGTTTTTATTAATAAAAAAACGCATGTTTCCTTTAATAAAAAATCGCAAAACATTGCATGCGACTCACGTTTTTACCCCAAAAATTACACCCTATTACATTTGCGATTTTTAGCAAAAAATCACACTTTACAAACGTGCCATTTGATGCGATTTATTAGACACCTGAAAAATCGCACTCCATTGCATTTGGCCCCAAATGTTTATTCTTACAGTGAAATATTACATTTCTGAATTAAAATAATAAATTGAAAAAAAGCTATGAAATTCCATAGACAAAAAACCTTACGGTTTCACATGTCCCATTAAGGCTTCTTACACATGATCTGGCAATTCAGAAACCTGTTGTAACTCTTCCACTCAAACTCCAAAAAGCAATGAAATTCCGATCATTAAGGCTGATGCCATCACAGCCTGTGGGTAAGTGCAGATTAATCACTCTCACAGAGTGAGATTGCTGTCACTCACACAATGGAGGAGCTGCTAATTCACAGATTTGTGTGCTCATTGGAATACACACATGCAGTCTATGCAACTTAAGGTCTGAGCAGAAGACAAAGCTGCTCGGATGAGGTAAGAGTGTTGTTGATTGGAGGGAGGAGACAGAGCGGTGTGGATGGGGGAACAGAAGTGTGTGGATAGAGGGAAGATTAAGCAGCATTGATGGGGGTTAACAAAGAAACATGGGATAATTCAGGCTGCAGCGATCGCAGTCTGAATTAGTTTGTGGGGTGCGAATGCGCAATGGCCACACTGTGCGTGCATACCCCGGGAGCCCAGTGGGGTGAGGGGGAGGGCCTGACATGCGGGGCGGACTAGCCCTGTGCTGGGCGTCACATCGCATGTTAGAGTAAATGATTGTAGATGTGCTAAATTTGGCACATCTACAGTCAACTCTGAATTACCCCCACAGATGGGGCGGGGGTAAGACAGGTGGGGGAAAGACAGTGGCACAGATGGTGGGGAGACAGCTGCGTGGATGGGTGGACAGTGCCGTGTGGATGAGGGGGGAAAAGCAGCACAGATGTGGGAGGGGTAAGAGCAGTACAGATGGAAAGAAACGGCACGGATGTGGAAGGCAGAGCAGCATGGATGAGGGGAATACAGTCCCAACATCGGAGGGGATAAGTATTTTTACCTCCCCTTGGGGGTGGCAGCTAGGCCTAATCTTTGGGTGGGTTGGATAGGGCAACCCCCCTACCCCCCCCCAATAGTGACCCATTAAACTTACCTTCAGGATGACAGCTACATGAATAGGGTAAGAGTGGTGTGGATAGGGGGCAGATTAAGCAGCAAGTATGGGAAGGGAGACAGCGGTGCAGATGGGGGAAATGGTGCAGATGGGTTGAAAACACTGGCACGGATGGGTAGAAAACTGGTTCAGATGGGAGAGAAGACAGTGTACCATGTATTGGAGGAGGCAGAGTGACGTTGAAGAGGGAAACACTGAGCAGCACAGAGAGAAGGAAACAGTGGTACAGACAAGGCACAGGTGGGGAAAGGCAGATGGTACAGATAAGTTAGTACAGACTAGCACAGATGGGAGAACACAGCAGTAGGGATTGGGGAAGACATAAGCATGGGGGTGTATAGGGGAAGCAAGTGTAGATGCATAGACCGTAGATGGGGTATTATGGTTTTAGCAATTAACCAAGATGTTTTGAGGGAGCTAAATGTGTATACTAAGTGAGATGGATGTATGGAGTGAGAAGGGAGGGATTGTTGTGGTGACCGAATGGGATGTTTGTGGGCACTGTGTGGGATGGGAGCACCATAAAACTGCTCAGACCTTCAGTTGCATAGACTGCATGGAGGTCATTCCGAGTTGTTCGCTCGCAAGGCGATTTTAGCAGAGTTGCTCACGCTAAGCCGCCGCCTACTGGGAGTGAATCTTAGCATCTTAAAATTGCGAACGAAGTAATCGCAATATTGCGATTACACACCTCGTAGCAGTTTCTGAGTAGCTTCAGACTTACTCGGCATCTGTGATCAGTTCAGTGCTTGTCGTTCCTGGTTTGACGTCACAAACACACCCAGCGTTCGCCCAGACACTCCTCCGTTTCTCCGGCCACTCCTGCGTTTTTTCCGGAAACGGTAGCGTTTTTTCCCCACACGCCCATAAAACGGCCTGTTTCCGCCCAGTAAACACCCATTTCCTGTCAATCACACTACGATCGCCTGAGCGAAGAAAAAGCCGTGAGTAAAAATCCTAACTTCATAGCAAATTTACTTGGCGCAGTCGCAGTGCGAACATTGCGCATGCGCACTAAGCGGAAAATCGCTGCGATGCGATGAAATTTACCGAGCGAACAACTCGGAATGAGGGCCCATGGAGGTCATTCCGAGTTGTTCGCTCGCAAGGCGATTTTAGCAGAGTTGCTCACGCTAAGCCGCCGCCTACTGGGAGTGAATCTTAGCATCTTAAAATTGCGAACGAAGTAATCGCAATATTGCGATTACACACCTCGTAGCAGTTTCTGAGTAGCTTCAGACTTACTCGGCATCTGTGATCAGTTCAGTGCTTGTCGTTCCTGGTTTGACGTCACAAACACACCCAGCGTTCGCCCAGACACTCCTCCGTTTCTCCGGCCACTCCTGCGTTTTTTCCGGAAACGGTAGCGTTTTTTCCCCACACGCCCATAAAACGGCCTGTTTCCGCCCAGTAAACACCCATTTCCTGTCAATCACACTACGATCGCCTGAGCGAAGAAAAAGCCGTGAGTAAAAATCCTAACTTCATAGCAAATTTACTTGGCGCAGTCGCAGTGCGAACATTGCGCATGCGCACTAAGCGGAAAATCGCTGCGATGCGATGAAATTTACAGAGCGAACAACTTGGAATGAGGGCCCATGTGTGTATTCCAATGAGCACACAAATCTGTGAATTAGCAGCTCCACCATTGTGTGAGTAACAGCAATCTCACTCTGTGAGAGTGCTGAATCTGCACTTACCCACAGGCTGTGATGGCATACCATATCTGTATTGCGCAAGGAACACGTCCATTAAGGCGTCAGCCTTAATGATCGGAATTTCATTGCTTTTTGGAGTTTGAGTGGAAGAGTTACAACAGGTTTCTGAAATGCCAGATCATGTGTAAGAAGCCTTAATGGGACATGTGAAACCGTAAGGTTTTTTGTCTATGGAATTGTCATTTATTTCTTTAGACAAATCATTCTCTAAATGGGGAAAGGACAATAATATACAAAAAATTAAGTACATTGCAGGTCTGTGCGATCTTTTACGCTTCAAGGTACTGCCAACCTCAGATATACCTGTCACATATGGAGACATGGGGGGAAATGCAATAGGGTCTGAGCTATTTGTGCAGGACAAACTCGCACCTTCACGCACAAGTGTGCGAGTTTGTCCCAAAACTCAGCAAATGTAACAGCCTGCACGTTTTTAAGTTCAAGGATATTACATTGTGCAAGTATAAGCAGAAATATTTATATATCTTATAAATTTTTATAAAAGAAAAAGGGGGGGTGGGGGGGAGGTGGAGAACTCCTGCGCCTCAGCACTGTATATTATGATGATTACTTAACGGGAAGCATCAGCAGCAAATGAAAAAAAAAGCTCGCCAACTTTAAGAATAAGAGAGAATATTAATATTTAATGGATCACTGCGCTTTGATAATACCCATATACTGTATAAAGGTTGAGTATCCCATATCCAAATATTCCGAAATACGGAATATTCCGAAATACGGACTTTTTTTTGAGTGAGAGTGAGATAGTGAAACCTTTGTTTTTTGATGGCTCGATGTTCACAAACTTTGTTTAATACACAAATTTATTAAAAATATTGTATTAAATGACCTTCAGGCTGTGTGTATAAGGTGTATAAGAAACATAAATGAATTGTGTGAATGCACACACAATTTGTTTAATGCACAAAGTTATAAAAAATATTGGCTAAAATGACCTTCAGGCTGTGTGTATAAGGTGTATATGAAACATAAATGCATTCTGTGCTTAGATTTAGGTCCCATCACCATGATATCTCATTATGCTATGCAATTATTCCAAAATACGGAAAAATCCCATATCCAAAATACCTCTGGTCCCAAGCATTTTGGATAAGGGATACTCAACCTGTATAATGATTAGTATGAAGGTGTATATTTAGAACGCTTCCCATTAAGTTAGAGGATATTACATTGTGCGAGTATAAGCAGAAATATTTATAATAACCAATTTGTGCGCAAAGAAATGTCCAGCACGAAAACCACTTGGGTTTTACCTCATCAGAATCAAAGTAAAAAGCAAGAGAATAGAGGATTTTATATACTGTAAGTACTTCCTTATACATAAACAATCGTTGTATGTATTGACTTGTAAATGTTAAACTCAAATGAAAAAAGGTTTCATCACAGTCTCCGAATGGAAGATAAATTAAGGCTATGAAAGTACAGTACTTGTCTAGAATAAATCCTGACTAAATAAACATACAGAATAGAAGGGAAGACCATAGCATAATACTGTTTTGTTAAATAAATTAAAAAAAGCAGATTAAACATAAATGGACTTAGTTGCATATAAGTTGGACTTCCAAATGATTATGAGACATAAAGCCTCAATATGTATGTTTGAAATAGACGGTATAGACGGAGCGACCTCTAGACAATCCAGTATCTCGGTTGCCCTCTCATCTTTATAGTAGTCCATAGCCTCCTTCACCAACATGTTTTAGCCATCTTATGGCCTTTATCAAGGTGATCTATTTATATATTGAGAGTGGTACTCTCTAAAGCAGGGGTGGGCAATTACTTCAGCTGAGGGGCCACTTCACATTTCCTGTCAGTATCAGAGGGCCACAAACAAAATAGCAGCTCCCCCCACTTGCCAAAAATATAGGGACGTGGCTTTATGTGGAAGGGGTGTGGGCAAAAAATAATACAGATTCATATAAGGCTGCACAATAGTCTCCATTATTCAAATTGCGCCACACAGCGCCACTTACACACATTACACCAGGTAGAGCCCCTTTTACACACATTACGGCAGGTAGAGCCCCCTTTTACACATTACAGCAGGTAGAGCCCCCTTTTACACATTAACATTTTATTTAGGATAATTATTGCGCAGCAAGCAAATTATCCAGTGTCTTATAGCCCCTGGGGAAAGGTGTGACACAGTGATAGAACACGGGGGGTGTGACACAGTGACAGAACATGGTGGAGGTGACACAGTGACAGAACACGGGGAGGGGGGTGACACAGTGACAGAACACGTGGGGGTGACACAGTGACAGAACATGGGGGGTGACACCAGTGGTGTCAGTAGGCGGGTGCGGGGGTGCGACCGGCACTCGGGTGTCCCCTTTGGACGGGGTGACACCAAAGTGCCAGCTCTTATGCTGTGACAGGAGCCGAGTGCTGCAGTGAGATAATCTCCTGCAGCACTCGGCTCCTGTCACAGATAAGAGCCGGCACACACACAGTCCAATCTCCGGGGTCAGCCAGCATCTTTGGGGAATCTGGACATGCCCTCGGAGCGAAAGAGAAAAGACCCACCAGGCCACACCCCTTCTAAATTAGGTCACACCCACTTTTCGGGCGCCACGCGGCCCGAGCGGGGGGGGGGGTGTAACAGTACAGAGTGCGCTCCAGGTGTCACCACACCCGGTGATGCCTCTGGGCGACACGGTGACAGAACACGGTGGGGTTGACAGTGACAGAACACGGCGGGGGTGACGCAGTGACAGAACACGGGGGGGTGACACAGTGACAGAACACGGGGGGGGTGATAGTGACAGAACACGGGGGGGTGACAAAGTGACAGAACACGGGGGGGAGGACAGTGACAGAACACGGGGGTGTGACACTGTGACAGAACACGGGGATGACACGGTGACAGAACATGGGGGGGTGACACGTGACAGAACACAGGGGTGACATGGTGACAGAACACAGGAGGGGATGGTACAGCGAGAGCTAAAGTTCTCTCCCCGCAACCTAAAAAAAGTCTGACGCCACTGCCCGCACACACAAATATACACACACTATCTCTCACACACACACTTTCTTTCACTTTTCCCATTTACTTACTGATCTGGCTGGCCTCTTGTCCCGTGTAGCTCCGCCCCCTGAGGTCCCATGTAGTCCCGCCCCCCCATCGGCACATAGCTGCGCCCCCTTTTCGGCTGAACACAGCCGTTGTCACTGTGGACGGGAGGAGGCTGCTACAACGCAGCAGGGGAGAGAGGCTCCGCCGGCAGCTAGGAGGTACTGCAGTGCAGAGCAATGACAAGCAGTTCAGCCGGTCGGGCCGCTTGTCATTACTCGCTGGTGGGAGGCAGCGGGCCGGGCAGGATCGGTTTGCGGGCCGCAACCGGCCCGCGGGCCGTATTTTGCCCACCCCTACTCTAAAGATAAAGAGGTACAGTATGTGGGTATATTTACTAACGTTCGATTTTCAGTTTTGAGGGATTTGTCATTCGGTTTCCTTCAGATTTCCATTTGATTTTGACTTGAGATTTACTAAAGCAAAATCGAATATCGAAACAAATCTAAACCTGAATGCAACTCAAATCCCACTCAAAATCAAATATCTGAAAAACATTGATGTTTTCCCATAGTCAAATATAGTAATATATAAATGAGGGATTTACTAAAATTTGATTTGCAAACTTATTTCAAATCGAACTCTAAATCGAACGTCAAATCCTCAAATGAATAGATTAACGCAAGACATTAAATTTGAGCTTGTAAACACCATTCTAGTTTTTGGAAATTGATTGTGATGATTTTAAAACTTCCCAAAAGCATGTGGGGCAGTGTGGCTGTAGGAATAATGGCTGCGCAAGGCTATGCTATGCTGTGCACCTAACTGCAAATCAATGACTGACTGAGAGAACCTAGGAGCAACAATCAGCAGCTTCAAGAGTTGAATACTGCACATGTTTATACTAATAGGAATCATACCTATTCCATGAAAGTTCAGGTGCTCTGTGACACAAAACTTAAAATCATTAGTGTTGTAACTGGCTCCTCCACCGACGCGTGACTTTGACTCCAGGTCCCAACCTGTCTATACTGTAATACAGGCTTTTTCAACCAGTGTGCCGTGGCACACTAGTGTGCCGCGACCAGTTGCAAGGTGTGCCGCGGAGCCAGAGCAGCTTCCTGCACCTTCAGAGTGAACTGTTGGACCGGGCTCTTCTTAGAGGTTCAGTCGTGCTCCGGCCGTGACGTATGCCTTGAAGACGCGGCGGTGTGATATCTTAGGTCACGCCGCCGCGTCTCACCACCCAGCCAGCTCACCCGCCTGCATACATATCTTCCAGTTCCTGCCTGCATACACAGCTTTCCTTGCCCACCCACTTCCACACCTGCCCGACCACCCGCTGCTCGGTATTCGCAGCACTCCACTATGAACAACCCCCGCCACTGAGGGACAGGGAGGAGGACAGCTGACCGGTAGGGGCTAATATTTGTTATTTTAGTTCTCCTGTGGGGAACAATAGAATTCATGTGGGGAGAATAAGGATTTATGGAAGGAACACTGTGAATAATTCATGTGGGAAGCAATAGGATTTATGTGGGGAGCAATGTGATTGTTTTTTCTGTGTAGGCCAATGTATGTATGGATTTTTTTTTTACTATGAGGGGCAATGTGTGTTTTTTGTTTTTTTCTGTGGGGAACGAATGGTGTGCCTTGGCAATTTTAAAATATTGTTCGGTGTGCCGCGAGTTAAAAAAGGTTGAAAATCACTGCTGTAATAGTTACTGTCAGGACCGGCATTTAAAGTACACAGGTCCACCTCGTCTCATCATCTTGCTCCTGGCATAGACTCCTCCCCTTTCTATTCCTAACTCCTCTTACCTCTTAGTGTATGCTCCCCATGCCTTTCAGAATCCATTTCAAGCTTCTCACACTCACTTACAAAGCCCTCACTCACTCCTCTCCCATCTACATCTCTGACCTTATCTCCCTTTACACTCCCACCCATCCTCTTCGCTCTGCTAATGCACGCCGACTCTCCTGCCTACTGATTACTTCCTCCCACTCCTACCTCCAAGATTTTTTACGTGCTGCTCCATTTCTCTGGAATTCCCTACCTCTCCTCCTCAGACTCTCCACCTCTCTACAAAACGTCAAACAGGCTCTCAAGACCCACTTCTTCACCAGACCCAGACAAATCTCATCCTAACCCTCTGTTCCACGCTCTCTATGTACCCCATCTGTGTCACCCCTGTCTGTCTACCCCTCCCCTTTAGAATGTAAGCTCTCACGAGTAGGCCCCTCTTCCCTCATGTGCTTATCCTTTTTCTTATTTTAATCATTTTCAGTTGCACCAAATCCAGCAGTCTTCTGCCACCTGATACTTATTCCAGTGTCATCTGCTGATGTAGCTATGTTTATTTACCCTGTACTTGTCCTATATTGTCTTCAACTGTAAGTTGCTGTTTTCCTGTTTTGATTATTTGTTTATGTACTCTGTAATTGGGCGCTGCGGAACCCTTGTGGCACCATATATAGGATAATAATAATAATAATAATAATAATAGTAGTATAATTAACAGTGACAAACGCAGGATTTAGCGAGGGGGGTTTCCGTGGGTGGGTGGGTGTGTATGTATATGCGCAGGTATGTGTAATAAATATATATAGATATATACACACACACAAACATACATACATATATATGTACGGAGGCAGGACGGCACTCATTGAGACTGGTAAACCATAGAAAATCAGCACAGGACGCTGAAGCTGTTTGTCAACGTTTCAGAGTTAGACTCCTTCAAAAGAGTCTAACTCTGAAACGTTGACATACAGCTACAGCGTTCACTGTGCTGATTTTCTATGGTTTACTAGTCTCTATGAGTGCCATCCTGCTTCCGTACATTTTATCTGATTCTGACGTGCCATTCATATCATTTGCAGATATATATATATATATATATACATATATATATATATATATATATATATATATATATATTAGAGATGAGCGGGTTCGGTTCCTTGGAATCCGAACCCCCCCGAACTTCACGCTTTTTACACGGGTCCGAGGCAGACTCGGATCTTCCCGCCTTGCTCGGCTAACCAGAGCGCGCCCGAACGTCATCATCCCGCTGTCGGATTCTCGCGAGGCTCGTATTCTATCGCGAGACTCGGATTCTATATAAGGAGCCGCGCGTCGCTGCCATTTTCACACGTGCATTGAGATTGATAGGGAGAGGACGTGGCTGGCGTCCTCTCCGTTTAGATAGAGAGTGAGACACTTGATTTACTGGAGCATTAGGAGTACTCAGAGAGTGCAGAGTTTTGCTGATAGTTATACTAGTGGTGACCACCAGTTTTATTTATTATTTAATATAATCCGTTCTCTGCCTGAAAAAAAACGATACACAGTCACATACCATATCTGTGCTCAGCCTCAGTGTGCTGCATGATAATATCATCTATGTATATCTGACTGTGCTGAGTAGTGCTCGCTGCTCACACAGCTTAATTGTGGGGGAGACTGGGGAGCAGTTATAGCAGGAGTACATATTTAACAGTGCACACTTTTGCTGCCAGAGTGCCAGTGTGACTGACCAGCAGTGACCACCAGTATATTGTCTGCCTGAAAAAGTTAAACACTCGTGTGGTGGTTGTTGTTTTTTTTATTCTATAAACGCATTCTGCTGACAGTGTCCAGCAGGTCCGTCATTCATTATATTTCTATCTTCTTCATACTAGTAGTTTAGGAGTCTGCAGTGCTGACAGTGTCCAGCAGGTCCGTCATTATATAATATATACCTGTCCTGCAGTAGTGATATATATATATTTTTTATATCATTATCATCCAGTCTATACTAGCAGACGCAGTACGGTAGTCCACGGCTGTAGCTACCTCTGTGTCGGCAGTCGCTCGTCCATAATTGTATACCTACCTGTGGTGTTTTTTTTTTTCTATCTTCTTCATACTAGTAGTTTAGGAGTCTGCAGTGCTGACAGTGTCCAGCAGGTCCGTCATTATACCCCTCACTTTCTATCCTCTGACATCTCCACCATCATTATGGGTGATTTCAATCTCTCTATTGACAGTCCACAATCTCCCCATGCCTCTAAACTACTTTCTCTAACCTCCTCTCTTGGCCTCTCCCAATGGACTGACTCCCCTACTCATCAGGAGGGCCACTGCCTTGATCTTGTATTCACCAGACTATGCTCTGTTTCTGAACTCACTAACACTCCTTTCCCTCTCTCAGATCACAACCTTATCACATGCATGCTCTCCTCCATTACTTCAAACTCCATGTCCCTAAAGTCTACACGGACACCTCTTACCCGCAGAAATATTAACGCTATTAATTTTCAACAACTATCTACCTCTCTGCAACCACTGCTTTCACCAATTTCTACATTCACCTCTCCAGAGACTGCTGTGTCACACCTTAACCAAACTCTAGTAACAGCACTTGATGAAGTGGCTCCAGCTACCCATCACACTCCACGTAGACTTAGATGTCAACCGTGGCACTCTAAATACACTAGACACTTACAAAAACTCTCAAGAAAAGTTGAACGCCAGTGGCATAAATCTCGTAGTTCAAGTGACTTTCTCACATATAAGACCACCTACCACTCTTATCGTACTGCTCTGGACACTGCCAAACAAACATATTTTCAATCTCTCATCTCTGCTCAAGCCTCTAACCCCAAGCGACTTTTTAATACATTTAAATCACTTCTTGCCCCTCCCTCACCTAACCCACCAGCCACTGTCAGTGCGCAAGATCTTGCTTCCTATTTCAAGGACAAGATTGAGAAGATCCGAAATGAAATGGTATGCTCTTCCACAGCAAGTGACCTGCTCAATTTCCTGCCTGAACCCTCTAACACCTTCTCTTCCTTTGATCCTACAAATGAAGATGAAGTATCTGCACTCTTTTCATCTGCCTACTCTAATACCTCTCCCCTTGACTCTATACCCTCACAAATTAGTAAAGCTCTGTCTACTGTGCTCATCCCAACCTTAACGAAAATCTGTAATCTCTCCCTGTCTACTGGTATCTTTCCTTCTCTATACAAGCATGCAGTGATTACTCCCATTCTGAAAAAATCAAAACTCTGACCCGAACTCTCTCTCTAACTACCGTCCCATCTCTCAGCTCCCATGCCCCTCCAAGCTACTGGAGAGACTTGCCTACACTCGCCTCACACACTTTCTTAACTCACACAGCCTACTGGACCCACTTCAGTCAGGATTTCGTACCCAACACTCCACAGAGACAGCACTGACTAAGGTAGTGAATGATTTGGTCACTGCTAAATCTAAAGGACATTTCTCTCTCCTTATTCTCCTTGATCTCTCTGCTGCCTTTGACACTGTTGACCACTCTCTTCTCATACAAACACTACAATCCCTAGGTATTCAGGACACAGCCCTTTCTTGGTTCTCATCCTACCTATCTAATCGCTCCTTCAGTGTTCGTTTCTCTGATTCCACCTCTACTTCGCTACCTCTCTCAGTTGGAGTACCGCAAGGCTCAGTCCTAGGTCCTCTGCTTTTCTCTATCTATACCACATCTCTTGGCAAACTAATCAACTCTTTCGGATTTCAGTATCATCTGTATGCGGATGATACTCAAATCTACCTATCCTCCCCTGATTTGTCACCATCTGTATTGGGCCGTGTCACTGAATGCCTTTCTGCCATTTCATCTTGGATGACATCTCGCCACCTCAAACTTAATATTTCCAAAACAGAATTAATTATATTTCCACCGGCCAATAGTAGTTTCCAACCTGATATCTCTATCACTGTTGAGAACTCTGCAATCACCCCTACCCCACAAGCTCGCTGCCTAGGTGTCATTCTTGACTCTGAACTGTCCTTTGTTACCCACATTCAATCTGTCTCAAGATCATGTTACATACATCTAAGAAACATATCCAAAATACGCCCTTATCTTACACAAGACACAGCAAAAACTCTAATCCATGCTCTCATTATCTCCCGCATTGATTATTGTAATAGTCTCCTGACCGGTCTTCCCAAACATAGGCTCTCACCACTACAATCCATTTTGAATGCAGCTGCGAGGCTAATCTTCCTTGCCAGACGTTCATCGTCTGCAGATCCGCTCTGTCAGTCCCTCCATTGGTTACCGGTATTCTACCGTATTAAATATAAAATACTTTTACTCACATACAAGGCTATTAACCAAACTGCACCAACATACATCTCTTCACTCATCTCAAAATATCTCCCTACCCGACCTCTCCGCTCTGCACAAGATCTACGTCTCTCATCCACACGCATTACTTGTTCACACTCAAAATTACAGGACTTTATCCGGGCTTCACCCACTCTGTGGAATGCCCTCCCACGCACAGTAAGACTCGCCTCTAGTCTCCAAACCTTTAAATGTTCCCTGAAAACTCACCTCTTCAGACAAGCCTATCAAATTCCAGACCCACCCACATAACCTTCAGTGCTTCCCTATCTAATTACATCCTCTGTAGAGTATTCATAACATCACATATCTTGTCTTTCTTTAGTCTCACACCCTCCTGACACTTGGATAACTTTGTGGGGTATCATCATACAACCCATTAAGAACCTAGCAATCTGGTGGACCATTATGCAATAGGTAGCATCTATCCTTGTGTATCTATGCCTATTTCCCTATAGATTGTAAGCTTGCGAGCAGGGCCTTCCTACCTCTATGTCTGTCTGTTTTTACCCAGTTTTGTTCTATTACTGTTGTTCTAATTGTAAAGCGCAACGGAATATGCTGCGCTATATAAGAAACTGTTAATAAATAAATAAATAAATAAATACAATATATACCTGTCCTGCAGTAGTGATATATATATATATATATTTTATATCATTATCATCCAGTCTATACTAGCAGACGCAGTACGGTAGTCCACGGCTGTAGCTACCTCTGTGTCGGCAGTCGCTCGTCCATAATTGTATACCTACCTGTGGTGGGTTTTTTTTTTTCTATCTTCTTCATACTAGTAGTTTAGGAGTCTGCAGTGCTGACAGTGTCCAGCAGGTCCGTCATTATACAATATATACCTGTCCTGCAATAGTGATATATATATATTTATATCATTATCATCCAGACTATACTAGCAGACGCAGTACGGTAGTCCACGGCTGTAGCTACCTCTGTGTCGGCAGTCGCTCGTCCATAATTGTATACCTACCTGTGGTGGTTTTTTTTTTCTATCTTCTTCATACTAGTAGTTTAGGAGTCTGCAGTGCTGACAGTGCCCAGCAGGTCCGTCATTATACAATATATACCTGTCCTGCAGTAGTGATATATATATTTTTTATATCATTATCATCCAGTCTATACTAGCAGACGCAGTACGGTAGTCCACGGCTGTAGCTACCTCTGTGTCGGCAGTCGCTTGTCCATAATTGTATACCTACGTGTGGTGGGTTTTTTTTTTCTATCTTCTTCATACTAGTAGTTTAGGAGTCTGCAGTGCTGACAGTGTCCAGCAGGTCCGTCATTATACAATATATACCTGTCCTGCAGTAGTGATATATATATATTTTTTATATCATTATCATCCAGTCTATACTAGCAGACGCAGTACGGTAGTCCACGGCTGTAGCTACCTCTGTGTCGGCAGTCGCTCGTCCATAATTGTATACCTACCTGTGGTGGGTTTTTTTTTTTCTATCTTCTTCATACTAGTAGTTTAGGAGTCTGCAGTGTTGACAGTGTCCAGCAGGTCCGTCATTATACAATATATCCCTGTCCTGCAGTAGTGATATATATATATTTTTTATATCATTATCATCCAGTCTATACTAGCAGACGCAGTACGGTAGTCCACGGCTGTAGCTACCTCTGTGTCGGCAGTCGCTCGTCCATAATTGTATACCTACCTGTGGTGGGTTTTTTTTTCTATCTTCTTCATACTAGTAGTTTAGGAGTCTGCAGTGCTGACAGTGTCCAGCAGGTCCGTCATTATACAATATATACCTGTCCTGCAGTAGTGATATATATATATTTTTTATATCATTATCATCCAGTCTATACTAGCAGACGCAGTATGGTAGTCCACGGCTGTAGCTACCTCTGTGTCGGCAGTCGCTCGTCATCCATAAGTATACTAGTATCCATCCATCTCCATTGTTTACCTGAGGTGCCTTTTAGTTGTGCCTATTAAAATATGGAGAACAGAAATGTTGAGGTTCCAAAAATAGGGAAAGATCAAGATCCACTTCCACCTCGTGCTGAAGCTGCTGCCACTAGTCATGGCCGAGATGATGAAATGCCATCAACGTCGTCTGCCAAGGCCGATGCCCAATGTCATAGTACAGAGCATGTAAAATCCAAAACACCAAATATCAGTAAAAAAAGGACTCAAAAATCTAAAATAAAATCGTCGGAGGAGAAGCGTAAACTTGCCAATATGCCATTTACCACACGGAGTGGCAAGGAACGGCTGAGGCCCTGGCCTATGTTCATGGCTAGTGGTTCAGCTTCACATGAGGATGGAAGCACTCAGCCTCTCGCTAGAAAAATGAAAAGACTTAAGCTGGCAAAAGCACAGCAAAGAACTGTGCGCTCTTCGAAATCACAAATCCACAAGGAGAGTCCAATTGTGTCGGTTGCGATGCCTGACCTTCCCAACACTGGACGTGAAGAGCATGCGCCTTCCACCATTTGCACGCCCCCTGCAAGTGCTGGAAGGAGCACCCGCAGTCCAGTTCCTGATAGTCAGATTGAAGATGTCAGTGTTGAAGTACACCAGGATGAGGAGGATATGGGTGTTGCTGGCGCTGGGGAGGAAATTGACCAGGAGGATTCTGATGGTGAGGTGGTTTGTTTAAGTCAGGCACCCGGGGAGACACCTGTTGTCCGTGGGAGGAATATGGCCATTGACACGCCTGGTGAAAATACCAAAAAAATCAGCTCTTCAGTGTGGAAGTATTTCAACAGAAATGCTGACAACATTTGTCAAGCCGTGTGTTGCCTTTGTCAAGCTGTAATAAGTAGGGGTAAGGACGTTAACCACCTCGGAACATCCTCCCTTATACGTCACCTGCAGCGCATTCATCATAAGTCAGTGACAAGTTCAAAAACTTTGGGCGACAGCGGAAGCAGTCCACTGACCAGTAAATCCCTTCCTCTTGTAACCAAGCTCACGCAAACCACCCCACCAACTCCCTCAGTATCAATTTCCTCCTTCCCCAGGAATGCTAATAGTCCTGCAGGCCATGTCACTGGCAATTCTGACGAGTCCTCTCCTGCCTGGGATTCCTCCGATGCATCCTTGCGTGTAACGCCTACTGCTGCTGGCGCTGCTGTTGTTGCTGCTGGGAGTCGATGGTCATCCCAGAGGGGAAGTCGTAAGACCACTTTTACTACTTCCACCAAGCAATTGACTGTCCAACAGTCCTTTGCGAGGAAGATGAAATATCACAGCAGTCATCCTGCTGCAAAGCGGATAACTGAGGCCTTGGCATCCTGGGCGGTGAGAAACGTGGTTCCGGTATCCATCATTACTGCAGAGCCAACTAGAGACTTGTTGGAGATACTGTGTCCCCGGTACCAAATACCATCTAGGTTCCATTTCTCTAGGCAGGCGATACCGAAAATGTACACAGACCTCAGAAAAAGACTCACCAGTGTCCTAAAAAATGCAGTTGTACCCAATGTCCACTTAACCACGGACATGTGGACAAGTGGAGCAGGGCAGACTCAGGACTATATGACTGTGACAGCCCACTGGGTAGATGTATGGACTCCCGCCGCAAGAACAGCAGCGGCGGCACCAGTAGCAGCATCTCGCAAACGCCAACTCTTTCCTAGGCAGGCTACGCTTTGTATCACCACTTTCCAGAATACGCACACAGCTAAAAACCTCTTACGGCAACTGAGGAAGATCATCGCAGAATGGCTTACCCCAATTGGACTCTCCTGTGGATTTGTGGCATCGGACAACGCCAGCAATATTGTGTGTGCATTAAATATGGGCAAATTCCAGCATGTCCCATGTTTTGCACATACCTTGAATTTGGTGGTGCAGAATTATTTAAAAAACGAGAGGGGCGTGCAAGAGATGCTGTCGGTGGCCAGAAGAATTGCGGGACACTTTCGGCGTACAGGCACCACGTACAGAAGACTAGAGCAACACCAAAAACGCCTGAACCTGCCCTGCCATCATCTGAAGCAAGAAGTGGTAACGAGGTGGAATTCAACCCTCTATATGCTTCAGAGGTTGGAGGAGCAGCAAAAGGCCATTCAAGCCTATACAACTGAGCACGATATAGGAGGTGGAATGCACCTGTCTCAAGCGCAGTGGAAAATTATTTCAACGTTGTGCAAGGTTCTGCAACCTTTTGAACTTGCCACACGTGAAGTCAGTTCAGACACTGCCAGCCTGAGTCAGGTCATTCCCCTCATCAGGCTTTTGCAGAAGAAGCTGGAGACATTGAAGGAGGAGCTAACACAGAGCGATTCCGCTAGGCATGTGGGACTTGTGGATGGAGCCCTTAATTCGCTTAACAAGGATTCACGGGTGGTCAATCTGTTGAAATCAGAGCACTACATTTTGGCCACCGTGCTCGATCCTAGATTTAAAACCTACCTTGGATCTCTCTTTCCGGCAGACACAAGTCTGCAGGGGTTCAAAGAACTGCTGGTGAGAAAATTGTCAAGTCAAGCGGAACGCGACCTGTCAACATCTCCTCCTTCACATTCTCCCGCAACTGGGGGTGCGAGGAAAAGGCTCAGAATTCCGAGCCCACCCGCTGGCGGTGATGCAGGGAAGTCTGGAGCGACTGCTGATGCTGACATCTGGTCCGGACTGAAGGACCTGCCAACGATTACGGACATGTCGTCTACTGTCACTGCATATGATTCTCTCCCCATTGAAAGAATGGTGGAGGATTATATGAGTGACCGCATCCAAGTAGGCACGTCAGACAGTCCGTACGTATACTGGCAGGAAAAAGAGGCAATTTGGAGGCCCTTGCACAAACTGGCTTTATTCTACCTAAGTTGCCCTCCCACAAGTGTGTACTCCGAAAGAGTGTTTAGTGCCGCCGCTCACCTTGTCAGCAATCGGCGTACGAGGTTACTTCCAGAAAATGTGGAGAAGATGATGTTCATTAAAATGAATTATAATCAATTCCTCCATGGAGACATTCACCAGCAGCAATTGCCTCCACAAAGTACACAGGGATCTGTGATGGTGGATTCCAGTGGGGACGAATTGATAATCTGTGAGAAGGGGGATGTACACGGTGATGAATCGGAGGATGATGATGAGGTGGACATCTTGCCTCTGTAGAGCCAGTTTGTGTAAGGAGAGATTAATTGCTTCTTTTTTGGTGGGGGTCCAAACCAACCCGTCATTTCAGTCACAGTCGTGTGGCAGACCCTGTCACTGAAATGATGGGTTGGTTAAAGTGTGCATGTCCTGTTTATACAACATAAGGGTGGGTGGGAGGGCCCAAGGACAATTCCATCTTGCACCTCTTTTTTCTTTCATTTTTCTTTGCGTCATGTGCTGTTTGGGGAGTGTTTTTTGGAAGGGCCAGCCTGCGTGACACTGCAGTGCCACTCCTAGATGGGCCAGGTGTTTGTGTCGGCCACTAGGGTCGCTGAGCTTACTCACACAGCTACCTCATTGCGCCTCTTTTTTTCTTTGCGTCATGTGCTGTTTGGGGAGTGTTTTTTGGAAGGGCCATCCTGCCTGACACTGCAGTGCCACTCCTAGATGGGCCAGGTGTTTGTGTCGGCCACTAGGGTCGCTGAGCTTAGTCACACAGCTACCTCATTGCGCCTCTTTTTTTTCTTCTTTGCGTCATGTGCTGTTTGGGGAGTATTTTTTGGAAGGGCCATCCTGCCTGACACTGCAGTGCCACTCCTAGATGGGCCAGGTGTTTGTGTCGGCCACTTGGGTCGCTGAGCTTAGTCACACAGCTACCTCATTGCGCCTCTTTTTTTCTTTGCGTCATGTGCTGTTTGGGGAGTATTTTTTGGAAGGGCCATCCTGCCTGACACTGCAGTGCCACTCCTAGATGGGCCAGGTGTTTGTGTCGGCCACTTGGGTCGCTGAGCTTAGTCACACAGCTACCTCATTGCGCCTCTTTTTTTCTTTGCGTCATGTGCTGTTTGGGGAGTGTTTTTTGGAAGGGCCATCCTGCGTGACACTGCAGTGCCACTCCTAGATGGGCCAGGTGTTTGTGTCGGCCACTTGGGTCGCTGAGCTTAGTCATCCAGCGACCTCGGTGCAAATTTTAGGACTAAAAATAATGTTGTGAGGTGTGAGGTGTTCAGAATAGACTGAAAATGAGTGGAAATTATGGTTATTGAGGTTAATAATACTTTGGGATCAAAATGACCCCCAAATTCTATGATTTAAGCTGTTTTTTAGGGTTTTTTGAAAAAAACACCCGAATCCAAAACACACCCGAATCCGACAAAAAAAATTCGGTGAGGTTTTGCCAAAATGCGTTCGAACCCAAAACACGGCCGCGGAACCGAACCCAAAACCAAAACACAAAACCCGAAAAATTTCCGGTGCACATCTCTAATATATATATATATATATTTGTGTGGTCATCTGGCACTCTGGATGATAAAAAGCAAAGATGCCAGGGTGGCCTCCTGAAATTAATATATCTGGTAATCCTCCTTGGGTCCTGTGTTAGGACCTCTATTGAAGAAAAATAGGTGGCACTCCAAGGACTTAAATAAAGTCAAACTGTATTAAAAAAAAAAAATTTCATGGATCAAAAAACAACGTTTCAAGGCTCTACAGCCTTTCCATCAGGTTATGCATTATAAGTGAGGTGGAAAAAAACAGAGGTATTTTGTTTATTGATCTCACCTATAATGCATAACCAGATGAAAAGGCCGTAGAGCCTTGAAACGTTGTTTTTTGCACCATTAAATTTATTTTTTGAATACAGTTTGACTTTATTAAAGTCCCTGGAGTGCCGCCTATTTTTTTTCAATAGAGGTCCTATCACAGGACCCAAGGAGGATTACCGGTTTTATATATATATATATATATATATATATATATATATCTCACATTTATATATATATATATATTCACACATGTAAAGTTAAACACACATACATACACTCACATATGTAAACACACATACATACATACATACATATCATACAAAAACACACTTAAACAATTATTTCAAACTTACATACAGAGGGGCGGCCACGGCAGCGTGAGGCAGAGTGAGGACGGAGGGAGCTGCTGTGGCTGAGCATGCGCAGCCAGCAGCTCCCCCGGCACCCGGGACATTCTCTAAGCAGAGAGCTGCATAGCTCTCTGCTCTTGCTGCAGCTCCGTCCGCGATCGCGATCGCGGCCACGGCTTTTGCTTTTGTTGAGACGGAGACAGCTGTGTCTCTGTCTCAAAACATTTTTTGGGGTCATCAGGGGGGGTTTCCAGGTACTCGGAAACCCCTCCTGTGTGCGCCACTGATTAATATTAGAACAACATAAAAAGTGAACATCATTCTCTGTAATAAAATGCACACAACAGAGCTCCTCCTGCAGGGGATTCAAATATTTGCCAGTCAGACATTTGGTATTCTGTGAGGAAAGCTGGCACTTCATTGGTGTGTCATGCATGAAGAAAAGGGAAGGCATTTTCCCAATTGACCAATCCTTAGTTTAGCAGTTGTGGAGGATTAGATAGTGTTCACTGTAGGTATTTTTATAGGGTGGCTGCTGAACACAGAGAAGGACACATCTGTGCTGTGCACACCAAAGCAGAGTAGTAACTACATATTTTGATGTCCTGTGTAGTGTTCACTGTAGGTTATTGTTAGAGCAGTAGTGAGCACTGAGGAGGTCTCCATGTGAGGGCCGTGGTCTCATGGCATGCTCCGCCCCTTTCCATCACTCATTCAACCAAAAAGGAGACAGATGACAGTTGAATGAATGTAAACAACCAAACCACAGTATAAGGTTTGCCCAATATGCCCTCACATACTAAAGATACACGAGGAGAACACGGGAAACAAACATTTGGATGGAAAATAATAATATATAGAATTAATCTCACATTTACAACTACAATGATGTATTATCTGCTCAGCGACATGTGGGAAGGAGCTGTACTCATACTGCTCCTCCTTACCCAAGCAGCGGATATGACACAGTCACACCTGCAAGTAAGGGGGACTGCAGAGAGTGACACTGAGCCCGGATTCACACAGTGACATCAGACCTGATGTCGGAAACTGGTCGGAAACTGCAGTGATATCACTGCCCACCTCCTCCTTCCAAATAGGCCTAAGCTACACAGCAGAGCCAATTCATAGCATGCCCCAATGCAGGACCCCCCAGTTCATAGTAAGCCAAACTGCCAGACCCCCCAATTCAAACTATGCAACACATTAGGTCCCCCATTCATAGTATACCACACAGCAGTGAATGGTGTATCCCTGGTGCTAATCAAATTAGAGTGAACCAAAACACAATCCCTTTAATTTTGTATAATGGGTTTTATTAATTACAGTCAAAAAGTATCCTCCAAATTCCTCGACAACTTTGCTTCCTGGCTACCTCACTTCCTCTCTCCTGACATTCCCTCCATTATTCTAGGTGATTTCAACATCCCTATCGATAACCCAACAAAATCACCTGCCTCTAAACTCCTTAACCTCACCTCTTCACTTGGTCTCTCCCAGTGGACCACCTCACCCTCCCATGTGAACGGGAGCTCAATGGATCTGGTTTTCACTCACCGCTGTGATATTTCTGATTTCTCCAACTCCCCTTTTCCCTTCTCTGACCACCACCTGCTCTCTTTCAACTTATCTATCTCTACTTCCCCATCTCTCCCTCCTAAGGCTACTATCACTAAGCGTAACATTGAGGCCATTGACGCCTCATCCCTATCCTCCCTGTTTGACTCACTTCTCTCTCCTCTTCTCTCTCTCACATGCCCTGAACAAGCAACAACCCTATAAAATGCATCTCTTGCTTCTGCCCTTGACTCTGTAGCTCTGCCAACCACTATTCACCGTCTCAGATCAACACCTCAACCCTGGCACACCAAATGCACCAGATATCTTCAAAAATGCTCACGTACTGCCAAGCGACAGTAGAGGAAATCACGCTCTAAAGCAGACTTCCTCCATTTCAAATTTATGCTCTCATCCTTCAGTACTGCCCTTTCCCTCGCTAAACAATCATACTTCAGAATCCTCATCTCTACTCAGTCTTCCAACCCCCGGCGCCTCTTTGCCACTGTTAACTCCCTCCTCTGCCCACCACCACCTCCTCTCCCTTCCTCATTGTCTGCGCTTGACTTTGCCACTTATTTCACATCCAAGATTGACTCCATACGTCAGGACATCACATCCCACCAGACCAGCAACCAGCCACCACCTTATCCCTTGCCACCCCTCCCCTTCCCTCTTACCAACTCTGACATCTTTCTCCCATGTATCTGGTGAGGAAGTCATGGCCCTCATCCGTTCCTCTCCCCCCACTACCTCCCCACTTGACCGTATCCCTTCCCACCTCCTCTGCTACCTCTCTCCTTCTGCCGGTTCCAATCTTGCTCACCTTCTCAATCTCTCCCTCTCATCAGGCACTGTGCCCTCTGCTTTTAAGCATGCTCTTGTCTCCCCTATTCTTAAAAAACCTACCCTTGATCCAAACACTCTCTCCAACTATCGACCCATCTCTCGCCTCCCTTTTGCCTCCAAACTTCTTGAGCGTATTGTCTATAATCGCCTCACTGCCTTTCTTTCCTCTCACTCATTGCTTGACCCATTCCAGTCTGGTTTCCGTTCTCTCCACTCCACTGAAACAGCCCTCACAAAGGTATGCAATGACCTCCATGCAGCCAAAGCTAAGGGCCACTACTCTCTGCTTATTTTTCTTGACCTCTCTGCTGCTTTTGACACGGTGAATCACCCTCTCCTTCTGCAAATCCTTCACTCTCCTGGTCTGCGTGATACTGCCCTCTCCTGGCTGTCCTCCTACCTCTCTGATTGTTCCTTCTCTGTCTCCTCTCATGATGCTACCTCCCCCCCCACTTCCACTAACTGTTGGTGTCCCCCAAGGCTCTGTTCTTGGCCCTCTCCTTTTCTCCCTCTATACGTCCTCTTTAGGTGAACTCATTAGTTCTTTTAACTTCCAATACCACCTCTATGCTGATGACACTCAAATCTACCTCTCCTCCCCTGACCTCTCCCGCGCTCTCCTCACTCGTACCTCCAACTGTCTTTCTGCTTTCTCTTCCTGGATGTCCCAGCGCTTTCTTAAATTCAACATGTCTAAGACTGAGCTGATCATCTTCCCACCCTCCCGCACAACCTCACCTCAGACAATATCATTATCCATTGATGGCATGACTATCTCCTCTAGCCCCAGGTATGCTGTCTTGGTGTAATCCTTGACTCCTCCCTCTCATTCAAACCACACATTCAGCACCTCTCACAAACCTGTCATTTTCATCTCAAAAACATTTCCAGAATCAGACCCTTTTCTCACCCAGGAGGCCACTAAGATCATTATTCACTCACTGATTATTTCCAGACTGGATTACTGTAATCTCCTCCTAACTGGCCTCCCTGACAATTACCTCGCTCCACTCCAATCTATCCTCAGTGCTGCTGCCCGGCTCATCTTCCTCACCAAACACACTACGTCCACCTCCCCTCTCCTACAAGCCCTTCACTGGCTTCCCTTCCCTTTCAGAATCCAATTCAAACTTCTCACACTCACAAAGCCCTCAGCCACTCCTCTCCCATCTACATCTCTGACCTTATCTCCCTTTACTCTCCCACCTGTCCTCTTCGCTCTGCCAATGCACGCCGACTCTCCTGTCTTCTGATCAATACCTCCCACTCCTATCTCCAAGATTTTTTTGCACGTGCTGCTCCCTTTCTCTGGAACTCTTTACCTCTCCCCCTCAGACTCTCCACCTCTCTACAAAACTTCAAACGGGCTCTTAAGACCCACTTCTTTACCATACCCAGACAAATCTCATCCTAACCCTCTGTTCCACGCTCTCTATGTACCCCATCTGTGTCACCCCTGCCTGTCCACCCCTCCCCTTAGAATGTAAGCTCTCACGAGTAGGGCCCTCTTCCCTCATGTGCTTATCCTTTTCTTACTTTAATAATCCTCAACTGCCCAAATCCCGCAGTTTTGTGGCCACCTTGGAACTTATCTCTGTCGTTTACTAGTGTATTTATACTTAGTTACCCTGTACTTGTCCTATATTGTCTTCACCTGTATGTCACTGTCTTCCTGTTTTGATTATGTGCATATGTAATCTGTAATTGGGCGCTGCAGAACCCTTGTGGCGCCATATAAATAAAGGATAATAATAATAATAACTAAATGAAGACACTTATAAAAAGAAACATACAAAAAATAATAATAATTAAACAGCTGTACACAGTAGATCAAAATCCCGCTAATTAACAGTAGTAAGAAACAATCAAGGTCTATATGAAAGATATCAGGGATAGTAAATGAATCAATAATGCACATTATTAGCATGCCTAGGATGAGTGCTTTACCATGACATAAAATTATGTGCACCTGTTTACTCTGTGGACTCAAACCAGGAAGCAGCAAGCCAAGCACAAGTTGTGCTCCCAACACCCAGTGCAGTAGGCTGCTACCCAATTCTGGATCTTCTGAGCCAACAGTGCCAGAGAAAAGGAAAGAGGAAAGAGAGGGAGAGCAGAAAACATACCCAAGAACCGAACGGGTCTCATAAAGCTGAGACGGGAGTCTGCACCTGTGGAAAAGGAGCCACTACTTGCAAAGGAACCTTACATATCTGGATTTGTTTGTGAATGATACACTACCTTCAAGAGATTATGGGGGGAATGTAATAAGGTGTGAGAATCAGAAAGTGAGAGATTTTGGGAGATTTCTCCTGATTTTTTTAAAGTGGCAATTAATTACATGGCAAAACCAGGATGATTTATACACCTTGATTTTTTTTTACAGCAGTTTATTATATTTTTTATGTGCTTTTATATGTGTCTTCATTTAGTTAGGAGAAGAATTTTAAGGACTGATTTTATATATTAAATAAATCCCATTATACCTTGTGCCCCAGTTCAAGTTATGCCACACAGTAATAGGCCTCTCATTCATAATACACCACACAGTAGTAGGCCTCCCATTCGCATTATGCCACACAGTAGTAGGGCCCTCTATTCACATTATGCCACACAGTAGTGGGGTCCCCCATTCACGTTACACCACAGAGTAGTGAGGGCCCCCATTCACGTTACACCACACAGTAGTGGGTCCCCAATTCACATTACGCCACACAGTAGTAGGGTTCCCCATTCACGTTATGTCACACAGTAGTAGGGCCCCCCATTCTCATTAAGCCACAGGGTAGTTGGGTTCCCATTCACGTTATGTCACACAGTAGACATATCCCTTATAAGTAGAGAAGTAGTTCCCTGAGAACCAAACCCCCCCGAACTTCACTACCCGAGCCAGGATCCTTGGCTGGCTCGGGTTTTCCCACCTGACTCGGAAAACAGAACAAGGCAAAACGTCATCATCCCGCTGTCAGATTCTCACAGGGTTTGGATTCCATATAAGGAGCCGCACGTCACCACCATTTTCACTCCGGCATCGGAGAGTGTAGAGAAAGGACATTTCTCTGTCCTCAGTGTCCTGCATCAGTTCAGTGTTAGTGTCTTGTGCTGCATCAGTCCAGTCACAGTGGTTGTGTCCTCTGCTGCCATATGTCCAGTTCTGCAGTATAAGTCCAGTCCAGTGGTGCTGTGTTGTGCTACATCAGTCCGGTCACAGTAGTGGTGTCCTCTGCTGCCATAAGTCCAGTGCTGCTGTTTAAGTCCAGTCCATTGCAGTGGTGCTGTGTTGTCCTGCATCAGTCCAGTGGTGGTGTCCCTGTGCTGCTGTATAAGTCCAGTGGTAGTGCCGTATATGTCCAGTGATACTGCCATGTAAATCCAGTGATACTGCCTTATAAATCCAGTGGTACTGGTGTATAAATCCAGTCCAGTGATACTGCCGTATATGTCCAGTAGTACTCCCGTATAAATCCAGTGCTGTGATACTGCCGTATACTGTATGTCCAGTCCAGTAATACTGCCGTATATGTCCAGTGATACTGCAGTATATGTCCAGTGGTACTGCAGTATATGTCCTGTCCAGTGATACTGCCGTATATGTCCAGTGGTACTGCCATATAAGTCCAGTGGTACTGCCATATAAATCCAATGGTACTGGTGTATAAATCCAGTCCAGTGATACTGCCGTATAAAAGTCCAGTGATACAGCCGTGTATGTCCAGTGGTACTGCCATATAAATCCACTGGTACTGCCGTATAAGTCTATAGATTGTAAGCTTGCGAGCAGGGCCTTCCTACCTCTGTCTGTCTGTCTTTGCCCAGTTTTGTTCTATAATTGTTGTTCTAATTGTAAAGCGCAACGGAATATGCTGCGCTATATAAGAAACTGCTAATAAATAAATAAATAAAATAATACAGACATATATGTCCAGTGATACTGCCGTATATGTCCAGTGGTACTGCCATATAAATCCAGTGATACTGCTGTACATGTCCAGTGGTACTGCCATATAATTCCAGTGATATTGCTTTATATGTCCAGTGGTACTGCCGTATAAATCCAGTGGTACTGGCGTATAAATCCAGTTCAGTGATACTGCCGTATATGTCCAGTGATACTGCCGTATATGTCCAGTGGTACTGCCGTATAAATCCAGTCCAGTGATACTGGCGTATAAGTCCAATGATACTGCCGTATAAATCCAGTACAGTGGTACTGCCACATATGTCCAGTGGTGCTGCCATATAAGTTCAGTGGTGCTGTCATGTGCTGCATATTATTTACTCCAAATAAAGGGGTTACTATTTAATCCAAATAATTTTTACAGGGTTTGCCCTTTGTAGTGTAGAAGTATGCTCTCCTTTGCTGCATTTTGTTATATAACTCCAGAAAAATAATGGAGAACAAAAATTTGGAGGATAAAATAGGGAAAGATCAAGAACCACTTCCTCCTACTGCTGCTGCTGTTGTTGCTGCTGGGAGTCGATCGTCATCCGAGAGGGGTAGTCGGAAGGCCACTTGTACTACTTCAACTAAGCAAATGACTGTCCAACAGTCCTTTTCGAAGAAGATGAAATATGACAGCAGTCATCCTGTTGTAAAGCGGATAAATGAGGCCTTGACAGCTATGTTGATGATAGACGTGTGTCCATTATCTGCCATTAGTGCAGTGGAACTACAGTGCCAACCCTAGATGGGCCAGGTTTTTGTGCTGCACACTTGTGTCACTTAGCTTAGTCATGCAGCTACCTCATTGCTCCTCTTTTACTTCTTTGCATGATGTGCTGTTTGGGGGCTAGTTTTAAGTGCCATCCTGTCTGACACTGCAGTGCCACTCCTAGATGGACCAGGTGTTTGTGCCACACACTGGTGTCGCTTAGCTTAGTCATTGCACCTCTTTTTCTTCTTTGCATCATGTGCTGTTTGGGGCCTATTTTTTAAATCTGCCATCCTGTCTGCCACTGCAGTGCCACTCCTAGATGGGCCAGGTGTTTGTGCCGTACGCTTGTGTCGCTCAGATTAGTTATCTAGCCACCTTGGTGCAACCTTTTGGCCTAAAATCAATATTGTGAGGTGTTCAGAATAGACTGGAAATGAGTGGAAATGAATGTTATTGAGGTTAATAATACCGTAGGATAAAAATTACTCCCCAATTCTGGGATTTTAGCTGTTTTTATGTTTTTTTCAAAAATCATCCAGATCCAAAACCGAAACACGAAAGGGTGGTTTTGCCAAAACCAATCCAGATCCAAAACACGAGCATGGAACCAGAACCAAAATACAAAACACGAAAAGTGTCCGCCGCACAGCTCTACTTATAGGTGGTCATTCCGAGTTGATCACTAGCTGAATTTTGTTCGCAGCGCAGCGATCAGGCTAAAAATTGGCAGTTCTGCGCATGCGTATGCGGCGCAATGCGCACGCACGTCGTACGAGCACAACGAACAATGTAGTTTTGCACAGGGTCTAGCGATGCTTTTCAGTCGCACTGCTTGCTGCAGAGTAATTGACATGAAGTGGGCGTTTCTGGGTGGTAACTGACCGTTTTCAGGGAGTGTGCGGAAAAACGCAGACGTGCCAGATAAAAATGCAGGCGTGGCTGGGGAAACGCAGGCGTGGCTGGCTGAACGCTGGGCGGGTTTGTGACGTCAAATCCGGAACTGAATGGTCTGAAGTGATTGCAAGCGCTGAGTAGGTTTTGAGCTACTCTGAAACTACACAAAAATATTTTGTAGCCGCTCTGCAATACATTCGTTCGCACTTCTGCTAAGCTAAAATACACTCCCAGTGGGCGGCGGCATAGCGTTTGCACGGCTGCTAAAAACTGCTAGCAAGCGATCAACTCGGAATGACCACCATAATACATTATGCCACACACAGTAATGCCCCTTATAAAGTCACAAAACATAGTTCTGTCCCACCAGTGCTGTGCAACATGAAATACAAATGGAGATGGCTAAAATCGCCCTTTCTACAGTATTATCATGCAATGACACATGTAAGTTCCTTTAAAAGATCAAAGCTTCTTTAATCTAAAATGACCAGCAAATTGGACTGCAGGTGAAACAATCAAAGCATACCTCCCAACTTTTTATCTTGAAAAAGAGGGACACGCGAAGCCGCGCGTGTTCCCGGAAAAGGGGCGTGCCCTAAGAAAAGGGGTGTGCCTTCGTGGGAGGACCCGCGGTCGCGAGCCACACCCCATTTTCATCACTGAGGGGGCATGCCCAGCGCTCTGTGAGACGCTGGCATGCCCCCTCTCCCTCTGACTCCAGTGAATAGATGCTCTGCTAAGCAAAAAACGGGACTGTCCCGCGAAAATCGGGACAGTTGGGAGGTATGATCAAAGTGAAAAGGGGTGGTGTCAGCCTTATGATAAAGACAGTTACTGTAGATCATACTTTCCTACTTTTGAAAAAGTATTTCAGGGAGATTGTGAAAGTAAAGCCTATCAGCGTGGACGTGCAGTGCTACATCTAAGAGGCGTGTCATAAAAATGACTTACATCCAAACGTAAATGAGCCCCAAAGTTATTAAGATCTGCTTGTTAAAGAAAATACACTGATATTTTTCAGAAATTGTTTGTGTATTTGTGTTTTACAAGAGATTCCATATACTGTAAGTGGCCATGAGAAACCTTATTTAACCTGCATGCAGCCCTAGGGGGTCCCACCGAAATCACGCACCTATCCGTGGTGTCGTGACCCAGTGGGGGTGTTGGAGAATCAGCACAGGCATACTGTGGGACTGACAGGCACTGATTGCTCAAACAAAAAATAAAAATCATCAAAAATTTAAAAGCTTGGGCTGCAGTGTGCAACCCCTGTTCAGTGTGACCAGCTCCTGCTGGGGGTTCACTACGGGTGGCCGGCGGTCGGGCTCCCGGCGACCAGCATCCCGGCGCCGGGAGCCCGACCGCCGGGAGCCCGACCGCCGGCTTACCGACAGCTTGGCGAGCGCAAATGAGCCCCTTGCGGGCTCGCTGCGCTCGCCACGCTACGGGCACGGTGGCGCGCTACGCGCGCCACACTATTTTATTCTCCCTCTATGGGGGTCGTGGACCCCCACGAGGGAAAATAATTGTCGGTATGCCGGCTGTCGGGCTCCCGGCGCCGGTATACTGAGCGCCGGGAGCCCGACCGCCGGCAAACAGAAGACCACCCCCTGCTGGCACCGAAAAAACCTGAAGTGTCTGAGCAAGGGGGCGGGGTATGTGGAGAGAGGAGCCCAGTGCATCCTGGGAGGCTCACAAAAGCTTTATTATTCTGTGCCAGTCTTGGTTTCCACCAGCAATACCAAAGGTTAACCCTGTTGAGACCATGGACCTCGAAGAAGAAAGCCATATTAAAAGATTGGATTCTGCGTTTCACACCCTAATTAAAGGAAGTGAAAATTATAGTACTCAAGCTATACTGTATGTTTCACTCATAACAAAAATGTATAATATTCAGGTGCAGATTGTATTATGAAAACCTATGTGTAGAAATAGAATCCAGCATTTGGTTGTTTTGGAAAGATGGATTAATATAGAATAAAGAGCTACAAAAAATGTTGCTGGTGGTATACAGAAAAAAAAAATAGAAACATTTTCCTTTATTTCACTTTCTCTCAATTTCAATAAATCAAATTTTTGGGAAGATTGCTTTTGCCGTGTGAGGAGAAATAAGCAAACTGATGCTATTTTGGGGTACACTAAAAACACAAGGTATAACTTGTGTGTGTACTGCATAACTAATTAATTGCATTGATGTTGGACTGTGACGAGGCCAGAAAGTACCAAAAAAGTCTCAGCAGTAAAGGTGTTTAATAAAATGTAGCAGTAAGTCAAACATTTTGATGCAAAATGTACTTTATTTGTGTACAGTGACAGATTATTATATAATCTTGAAAATCAAAGGATATTAACCCTCAAATCAAAGTGGATAACAGGAAGTCTTTGGTTGAACCCGGCCTGCTTTGGTGGGAAAAGATACTTTCTTGCCTGTAAAACAGAGAGATTATATGACTAAAAGTAATCGCAATGCTTAATGTATAAATATATAAACACTGTATATTATAGTTTCTTAAAACAAAAAGTGCATATCTGCACTGAATGTAAATATCTACTAAGATCTAGATAACAATGAATTTGTACAATAAAGTTACCATATTATGGAGCCCATTTATCAATGATCACTTTATGCAAAGCAACCTGGGTGTGATATTAGCAACCAGGATCGCACTACAGAATGCGATCATATCGGGTGTATGTATCACCTGGCACAGGAAGGGACACGTGCTCCAAAAGGATCCCGTCCCTGCGATGCACCAAGTGTGGTGCCGGGCCGCTGCACATGCACTGTCAGGGTGACTGCCATGCACATCGGCTATTTCCGGCAAAAGGTTCCTCGGGAACCCTGCCAGAACTACATCCTGTAAAGTGTAGGCCATAGCCTACAACAGGCTACCCGAATGAAAAGATTGCGGTAACTGCGGTAGCCAATATCGGGAATGCGAAGCATTCCTGATAATGGAAAATCTGGCAGCATCGCATCCCCCATGGAAACCTATGGGGGCTGCAGCTGTGGACAACATTGCAGGGATACAGAATATTTGCGGCTAGCGGGGACATAGCCACAAATATTATTTGATAAATGGGTCTCTATGTCTTTGTAAGTACTGCCTATTTTTTTACAGAAAGCCTTTACAGGCTGTTGGAGGAGGCATCCAGTCTAGTGGGGAGATGTATCAAATCTTCTTAAGTGGAAAAGTTGCATATACTGTAGCAACCACTCAAATTCTACCCATCAATTTATATAATGTACTAGGTAAATGACTGAAACTGATTGGTTGTTCTTGAAACTTCTCCATTTGACCTCTTTAGAAGAACTGATACATTCTTCTAAGTGTATTAAAATGGATTAGGCAAATGACCAAGGAAATTGTCAGCACGGTTAACCCAACCCTGACTTTTTTTGCACACAAGTAGTTTAACAAATACACTGAATTCATTATGGATATTGTAATTATGTCAAATGCATGGCAGAGTGGTTTTAATAAATAAACAGATTTGTAAAGAAAGTGTATTATTGCACGACAGTAACTGAGAAAGGAAGATAGTAAACGTCAGTAACTTACCAACATATAATGGTATATACGGTATTAACTGTCCAAATGATATAACTAGCGCATAAGTCTGTGATCCAAGTCCTGAAGTCAACTCTACCATTGTGATGTCTTTGGTAAAAGAGAAATTAAGCTTATTACCGAGATAACAAACCCCAGTAAGGTGCAGTTTTGTGAAATCCTCAGAGAAAATTGGGTCAAAGTCCAGACCTTGATTAGTGATTCTAGATGTGAGAAAAAGAAACACTGAAAGCCTTCTTCTTACCCAAAACTGTAAATTAGTAATTTTTCTACATGAAATCTAAAGATAAGCAGGGCTGAGTAGGACAGGTGATCTTTATTGGTCTGTGTGTCAGATTGGGGTGTGAGGTGGAGACTGTGTGCACGATGCCATGGAACAGGAGTTACTACCTTAGGCTAATGCAAGTTCCATAGAGCTAACGAAAGGGTCTGTGCGGCTTCAAGCAGGAAGCTGCTCCGCCCGCAGCCGCATAGGATAACAATAGTATTGGCACATGCACCAGCCCCATGCTAGTGCATAAGATCCGCCTGAATCAGGCTTCCCTTCTCCGTACCCACAAGTCAAGCTACATGCCAACAAGACAAAACAGTTCCATGTGCAAGCATTGTGGCCGCCCAGTTCCTTTCCCGAAACACCAATTTCACGCAGACAGATCCGGTCAAGATCTGTTCAACTTAGACAGAGATGTGCAACAAATTTGCTCCTGCGCATGCGCTAAAGCTCACTAATTGCATCTGTTCAAAGAGATCAGTCTGACTCCTGTAACTGCTTGGTAAGGACTACATTACCATTACATACACCCAAGGCTTATTTAAGCTGCAGGGTGGACAGCTGTTATTGGGGGTAATTCAGACCTGATCGCTAGGGTGCGCTTTTTGCATCCCTGCGATCAGGTAGTCGCCGCCTACAGGGGGAGGGGGAATTCACTGTGCAGGTGTGCTATCACATGTGCAGGAGAGCTGCACAAACAAAACTTTATGCACTCTGCACAGCCCAGGACTTACTCAGCCGCTGCGATGATCGGGGCCGGAGCCGACGTCAGGAATCCTCCCTTCAAACGCCTGGTCCCTCCTACGATTTTCCAGACACTCCTCTAAAACGATCAGTTGCCACCCACAAATGGCCACTTCCTGTCAGTCACCTTTGCGATCGCCCATACGATCGCTTTGTTCGCAACATCCCGTCGCTGCCCTACACTCCCCGTCGCTGCAGACCGACGCCCCTGCGCATTGCGGTGCATACACATGCGCGGTTCAGACCTGATCGCCCGCTGTGGGAAAACGCACAGCAGCGATCGGGTCTGAATTAGGCCACTTGTCCCTACATAGTACACCTGCAGTTACCACAATAGAGGTCACTTTTTTCCCAGATTCAAGGGTCATTTTCTTTTCTTTTCAGCTTTAGAATAATAAAATGCTATTACAGAAATTGCATTACTTTAATACTTTTTCAGGCATTACATACTACAATGTGACGTGCCAGATAGTGTATCCCAGTGGTTCCCAAACAGAATCACGGTGCCCTAGAGTATCGGCATTTTGTAAATTGTGCTTATCTGTCATCCTTAGGTTCAGTTATGTGGTGGTGGCCAGGGCAGCTCATCTATTTCTCACATACTAAATAACTGGCAGACACTAGCACTGGTTTTGCCTATCACACTGACCATATATAATTTGATTTGGTCCTAGAACTACAACCTGTTGCAAAACCTGCAAGCGCCCCGTGGCACCCAGTTTGGGAACCACTCTCTACTGTAGCTCAGAAAGTCAGTGGCAGAGCAGCTGAGTGAAAAAAACACAAAAAATAAATAAAAAGACAAGTGACTGACTCCAGTGTTATTGAAAAGAGATGCAATGGGACACGCAGTAACTCCCTATCCATATAACACTATTACTCGGGAGTAGCGCAGATGTTGGCGTGGCCAATTTTATCTCTGAACATATGAATGTAAATAACTGACATAATACTACTAAGGTAGTTAGGTCCAACATTTTTGGAGCTTGCTTTCTAACTGTCTGTATTGGCATTATTGTGGGATGCTACCCCCAAAAAATGACCAACAAAATGTGGCCATTTAATAAACATGACACTGACTCAAGAGCTGAGCTTATTAGATATAAGAAATGTGATTGTGATGCTTGTAATGAAATTTAATTCCAATTCTGGAGTTTGTTCATGGACTACAACATAAGTTCTAAAACTAACTTATCAACAAAGCCACAATATTGACTTCATACCTGTGAGAACAGCAGCATGAAATCTAACCGCACTATTGTGGAGAGTTGTCCACTTATATCTTTGCTCCGTGCGCTACAAGTTGCATTACACATAACGCGTGAGTGCCATGTGACTCGGTAGCTCAAAGTGTCTATTTTTGCCCGTCCCCAAAGTAATGTAATAGGATGCACAAGCAGCTTCTGCCGATTAAAATTATATTTCATTGAAAACACTGTAACGCAGCATTTTGGATGCAGATACAGCCACAGTTACACATAGAATATAGGCACGCTGCATATCACTTTAATCATCAAAACTGCTTGTGCATCCTAGTGCATTACATTACATTTAGTGGGAAAAAATGCAAAAAAAAAGGCGCTTGGCACTACCAAGTCCCGCCACGGCATGACTCTACTTGAAGGGCTGTTTAGCATGACTGCAGCAAGGATGTAAGAGGACACATCTGTAGTAAAAGCAGTTATACATTTCACATTACAATTCAAAAAAAATTTGTGTTATCATTTTAATTATTATTATATCTAAGATTTACTTGCTCTACTCTCCCCGCTTGACCCTTCCTCCCCCTACCTCCCCCCAGAAGACTGGGTGTATCTCCTACATCCCACCCCTTTCTTAGTAAAGTAGGAAGGATGGGAGGATAATAGCCAAAAATGTAAATCCATATGGAGGGGGCGAGGCAAAATGATGCAAATTGCAGCATTGTAACCCCACCCCTTCCTGATTTGCCATTTACTGTATTTTGCTGCATTTTGTGTGGCTTAATGACATAACAGCCCGGCCCCCAAAGTAGCCAGCTGCATCTACCCTCTGGGCTACTCCCAGAAAGGAGCAACAACCGTATGCTATAGATACAAACCTGAATCCAGTGTAACCAAATAGCACAGCCTGCAGAAATCCTCCCATTCCCGTGAGAAAATTGACAGCTCCAGATCCATCAGCATTCTCGGTCCATATCTGGAAGCATAGAACACATGGTCGGTAATATATAAAACAGTATTTAGCAAAACATAGGGTACAATAAACAGCACTGATACAGAAGTGGAATTTTCTGTGCAGAGTACATATGCTCGAATCCACCTCCACAAAATCGTTATAAAATCTATATTAATTTGGGGGATTTTTGAAATGCAATAAAAATTTAGTGAGAAATCTGAAAAGGTTCTTTTTGAAATGTTTTGGCGTGTTTTTATCTGAAAGACGTCCATTGAGTGCCAAACACTATGGGGCTGATTCCAAGGTGTAATAGGAGGGTGTTAGCTTCCTACGCTGTAGTAGCACACACAGATTGAGACCCAAATCATTCACTTGAGTCTCAAATCCAAAGGGTAAATTTAGTATCAAGGGTACTATAATGGAAACTACTGAGGAGGAAAGGGATTTAGGAGTCACTATTACAAGTGATTTAAAGGCAGAGAAGCAATGTAACAAAGAAATAAGGAAGGTGAGTAAGATGCTTGGTTGGATAGGGAGAGAAATCAGTAACAGGAAGAAAGAAGTAATAATGCCACCATATACCTGTAGATCATTGGTACAGCCTCATGTAGAATACTGTGCAGTTCTGGAGGTCATATCTCCAGAAGGATATTAATACATCAGAGTGTACACAGAAAGGCAACTAAAATGGTGCATGTGGAGAAAAAGTCTCAAACTGTAAAACCTGGCGCTAAATGGATTGGCTATATTGTATCAATGTTCCTTTAAAGCAGCTGAGAAAAAACAGCTAGCTAGGCTGCAAAATTACAAAGATTTTTAAAACCAAAATGGAGATTACTCTGCGTTATGAATTTTGGATAAAATAATAAATTTTTAATTATACTGAGTCTAACTGAGTCAATTATTCTCCATGACAGACCACACAGATTTAAGATATAGAGTGTTTCATAGCGCAGAGTAATCTCCATTTTGGTTTTAAAATGGTGCATGGACAACTTCACATAACATACCCGGAGAGACACAGGGTCTATTCATGAAGCAGTGAAAAAAAACGTGGAGAAGTGAGCCTGTGGGGAAGTTGACCATGGCAACCAATCAGCTGCTTCGTACAATTTCATAGTATGCAAATTATAAATGTTACTTCAATGCTGATTGGGCGCCATGGTCAACTTCTCCACTGGGACACTACTCCACACTTTTTACTGGTTCATGAATAGACCCCTTAGGGGTCTATTCATGAAGCAGTGAAAAGTGTGGAGAAGTGAGCCACTGGAAAGTTGCCCATGGCGCCCAATCAGCATTGAAGTAACATTTATAATTTGCATAATATACAATTGTGCAGAGCAGCTGATTGGTTGCCATGGTCAACTTCTCCACAGGCTCACTTCTTAGGGATCTATTCATGAAGCAGTGAAAAGTGTGGAGAAGTGAGCCAGTGTAAAAGTTGCCCATGGTGCCCAATCAGCATTGAAGTAACATTTATAATCAGCACTGAAGTAACATTTAGAATTTGCATAATATACAGTTGTACGGAGCAGCTGATTGGTTGCCACAGGCAACATCTGTACAGGCTCACATCTCCACACTTTTCCCTGCTTGATGAACAGACCCCTAAAAGATCTTAAAATGTATAGTTTGGACCAGAGAAGGGAAAGGAGGGTCAGGATAGAAACTTTCAAATATAACAAGGGTTTTAACAAAGTCCAGAAGGGAAACATTCTTCAAAGGAAGAGAAGTATTAGAACACAAGAACCCCTTTTACACAGACCAAAATTTCCCGGGTTATTGCACATGAACGTGCACCATTCCTGCCCTGGCATTTCAACCCTACAATTGACCAGGGTTGGTCCCGGGATCTTCCCGGGAACCTGGTCAGTGTGAACGGGAGCCAGGTCAATGTGCCCCAGCTCCCGTTCACTCTCTATGTAGCAGGCGGCGCTTGGAGATCATGTGATCTCTTGCGACGCACCCACTGCGTCACCGCTGACGTCAGCAACCCGGCAATATGCCGGGCTGCTGACTGCGGTATGCAAGGGGTCTTACCCGGGAATGTCCCTGCATGATCCAGGGACCGTATTCCCGGGTAAGACCCCTGCATTTTTGGTGTGAAAGGGGTAAAGGACATACACCGAAACTGGGGGAGGCAGGTTCAGGGGAAATTTAAGAAAATATGACTTCACAGATAGAGTAGTAGATAAGTGGAATAGTCTCCCAGCAGAGGTGGTAGAGGATAAGCCTGTAGAGCAATTTAAACATGCTTGAGATAGGCATATGAATATCCTTACAAAGAACTAAAGATTATATAGGGTTGAGGGTACCTAATGTAAAAAGGGGCAGACTAGATGGGCCAAGTGGTTCTTCTTTTTATCTGCTGTCAAATTCTATGTTTCTATGAGAAAGAAAGAAAGAAAGAAAGAAAGAAAGAAAGAAAGAAAGAAAGAAAGAAAGAAAGAAAGAAAGAAAGAAAGAAAGAAAGAAAGGTAGAACCTCACTATTGGTATAAACAAGAATTGATATTAAAAATGACTTTTATATTTTAAACATAAATACATAGGTTTATAAATAATTAAGCATATATTTCATATAAATGCATAAATAATAATCCATAAAATGGCAACAGCTGGTCAGATGGTATATTTATCCCCACAAAGATAGCGCACCTAAAGTTTCTGCCTTTATAATCAGCAGTATTGTTCTTGGATGTGAGGTATAAATGTACTCAGTCCAGGTAAACCAGTATTAGAGGATTTTAGTTACCTGTCTATAATGAAATGATCCATGCAGTCCTTAGCAAGGCTCCCTTGCAGCTTCAGTGGCTGTGAATGGATTTATGCTGGCCATAGTTTTGTTCTATCCTGGTCTTAGTTAAAGGTGTGCAATTAGGGGATTCAGATGCTGCTGTGTCTTTAAAAAGCGTTTCACTGAGGTATCGTCTCACAGCTTCATCAGAAGCAAGTTTGGCTGCTGTTGCATGTAACCCACAAATGCAGGCCAGCTTTATATTATACTACAGTTTAGATCTGAGCTAGAACGTGCCCTTCTCAGCTCTGGGCCTGATTCCTATTTGTACACAATGCCGATGTTCATGCAACTGAGCGATCATTGGTAGACAAGGTACCTTGTGATGCCACGCAGTGAATACTTAATCCATACTTACCTACATTTTATTTCTCCTCTCCGGGAGAAGCCCGGAGAGGAGACGCTGCAGGTGTCTTTGGGGGGCGGGGCCGGACTGTGACCTCACTAACCCCGCCCCCGCACCGGGAAATGCTGCGATTCGCGGGTCCGCGGGAAGGGGGCGGAGCTAAAATTACGCAATTTGCGTCTTTTTAACCCCTTCTCCACCCGACGGACCCGCGAATGTGGGAGGTTCTCTCTCCATCCTGCTCGCATCACTAGGGTGCGAGCAGGATGCGGGAGACCTGCCCACTCTTCCGGGGGTGCGGGGGGCTACCCCAAAAAACGGGAGCCTCCCGCAGCTTCCGGGAGAGTAGATAAGTATGACTTAATCATAGAGTGATTGTCAGCAAAAGAGCATTTGGGGAAGGTAATGGGGAAAGGTGGCAGCAACACAGACCTGCCACAGCCATTTTTGGGGCATGTATCAGTTGTGATCATATACATAGAGAAACATGGCGCCAGCGTCGTTACTGCTGCGGTCGTTACAGTCTGCGTGACCACTTGCAGGGCAAAATGGTTTTGCTTTACTCCAAGCTTACAGTAGCTCCAGTACTTGCAATTTACTTTGAAAATAGAATATACAATGTAAAATCTTAACTTAAGAAAACTATTATTTAACAGGAAGAAAAACATACACTTTATATGGATCCTGAACACAATTCAAGTTTGGAGTCTATGTTTGAGGTGAACGGTGTATGTGGGGGGGGGCAGTTGGGAGGCTCCTGTCACGCACTGCTCTGCATGCGCACAGCGTCTATTCACAGGTGACAGAGGGAGAGAGGGCATGCCAGCAGCTCACAGAGTGCTGGGCATGCCTCCTCAGTGACGAAAATGGGGGGCGTGGTTCGCAATAGCAATGCTCCCATGAAGCCACGCCCCCTTTCACATAGGTCATGCCCCTTTACCAAGCGAAGTCCCGATTAATAAATGTTGGGAGGTATGCTGTAGTGTGGAGAGTCAGAAACATGCACAGCTCATCTGCATCTTATATTCAGTACGCATCTCCTCTATAATTGTCCAGATCGGTCACTCTGACTGTGTGGCTAATGCTGGGCGGAGTCACAGAGCTAGGCCAATAGGAGGAGGAGGCTGGCGCCCCCTCAGTCAGTCAGCACCACCGCAGTATGTGTCACTGTAGAGATGTGCCCTGTGTCCCAGGGCACATCAGAGGTGCAGATTCTAGCTGTGGGCAGCGCTGGGGCAGCTTGTCTGTCCCCAGCGCCTGTCACTGTGCAGCAGTGGCGGGTGTCCGGTGCAGGGACAGTGTATCGGTTCCCTGCACCGGGCGAGAAGCAGCGGCGGGCAGCGGCGCGGCGGCGTTTCAAACTTGGCGCCACTTTGCCCGCCAATGAGAAGCGCCGCTCGCGTCTTTTCAAACCCGGCGCCGTCCGTGAGCCAATCACGGCTCGCGGGGCGCCGGCCAATCAGGAGAGGGCGCGGCGAGCCAATCGGCGCTCATTGTGTCATAGGCCCTGCCCCGGCGTGTGACGTCAGACGCTGGGCGGGAGCCGAAAAGAGAAGAAGCCGCGCCGAAGAGCGGTGAAGATCCGGGCGGCGCGAGGATGAAGAGGACATCGCCGTGGAAGGTCCTGAGGCCGCGGAAGAGGCCAGAAGAGGCCAGGCTCCTGGAAGAAGATGTCCATTGGCGGCTGGACTTGGAGAGGCGATGGCAGCGCAGCTGGCCAGGACGGGCCAGCGGCAGAAGAGTGAAGAGCAGCACCGGAGAGGCCAACAGGGGTGGGAAGAAAAGAGCTGACGAAGCTCCCCCCTGGTGCCTCTCCCACTGGGTCAGGTAGGCCCTTTTCAGGTGCCCCTGCTACCCCTTTCCTCTCTAGACCACCAGGTGTTCGGGCATTAGGCCCATGGGTACCGTCAGGCCCTCCCGGCCTGTGGGCAAGTAGTCGGGCCCTCTCAGCCCGGGGCATACATATAGTCGGGCCTCGGTCCGTGGCGCATGTTAGGTGGGCACTAGGCCCGTGGCCAAGATCAAGCACTAGGCCTGTGGAGCATTAGAGGGCATTAGGCCCTAGTTCATTGGCGGCTGCTAGGGACATAAGGTGCCCCTGGGCATTAGGCCCAGGTCACCCAACGGGCACCACGTTAGGTGGGCGCTAGGCCTGAGGCTAAAGTCAGGCCTCTGGCCTGTGTGCAGATAGGGGGCAGTAGGCCCAAGTAGGTATGCGGGAGGTGGGTGAGCTGTACGGCGCCCACTCCCTGGTGTTCTGATTCAGGTAATTAAAGGGACAGCACCGTGGTTTTCACTCGCACTGTGTATTGTGATGTATGTTGTTACCGTGCAGGGCAAAGTGTTTGTTTTAAAGTTTGTGTCTAGTTTTGTTCACCACACCCACAGAGTTAGTTGAGGGTTCTGCTGTTATAGTTGGTATAGGGGTGTTACATTAGGTTAGAATTAAGCCCTGCACGGCTGTTGTTTGTTTGCCTCCTTACAGGGACCTGTAAGTGGAAAGGAAGATACAGTGCAAGACTGACAACGGAGAGTAACATCTGTGTCCGTCTGTCCCCTGAGCGCCGGAATAGGGGTTTGCTCACGGACGTGAGAACCCCTCTATCACACTACGCGCGAGAGTGCGAGTGTGTGAAATTTGGGTGGCTGAGGCTTTGTGCCGGTGATGACCTTACACCCAACCGGTAAAGGTCGCCGCCACAACCTGGGGTATCTCCTTTCCCGGTGAAAGAAGGGTTGATACCCCTCTTAAGTTAGTTTACTTTCTCCCCAGTTCGTCCGTCGTTAGCTCCGAGAGGGATCGCCGTGTCCGGGTCCAACTGAAGATTTCCAGGTCCGTTGAAGGTTTCGGTACCTGAAAGTGAGAGAGTGCGGCGCCTGGTAAGTGGTGAATCTACACCTGCACGGCAGCAGGCCCTACACCGCACCGCCACCCTCTTACATTATCGCTCTGTCTCCCACCACCGCCTCCTCCTCTCTCCCCCCGCCCTCCCCGGCTCAGCTTACTCTCCCGGGCCGGTGGGGACTCCTAGGCTCAGGTGGAGAGAGACCGCATCATATCAATGGCTACCCGCCGGAGACAGCCACACGGAGACCGCGTGGAGGAGCCGCAGAGCGTCCACCCAGGGAAGCAGCACGGTGAATATCTCCCCGGAGCGGCCTCCACCCGGCCCGCCTGCACCTTTGTGTCCACCTCCATCCAGCCTGCGACAGCCTCTGTGTCGAAGGGTACAGGGGATAATATTCCACTCCGACTGTATACACTGCCCGGATTCTGCTCCCATTCCTCCTGCCCGCCCATACACTGCATTACTACAAACCATACATACATATATATATATATATATATTGTCAAGTACTGTATGGCACTCCCAGTAAACGTGTGCAGTTTGCTCCGGTGCCCTGCGACAGCCACAGCTGCAGGATATAGGTAGGAAAAAATGCTGGCACTCACAGAGACTTGCAAAGATGACACAAATGCTGTAGTTTAAGGTCCTTAAACTACAGCATTTGTGTCATCTTTGCAAGTCTCTGTGAGTGCCAGCATTTTTTCCTACCTATATATATATATATATATATATATATCTATATATCTATACATACATACACACACACTACACTGCACTGCTACACTACATATATATATATATATATATACACATACACTGCATACATACACTGCACACATTACACATATATATATATAAATATATATATATATATACACACATACATACATATACACTGCATTACTATACATACATATATACACTGCACACATTACATACAGCACTACACTCCTGCACACCATCTATATATATATATATATATATAATAAGAATTTACTTACCGATAATTCTATTTCTCGTAGTCCGTAGTGGATGCTGGGGACTCCGTAAGGACCATGGGGATTAGCGGCTCCGCAGGAGACTGGGCACATCTAAAGAAAGCTTTAGGACTAGCTGGTGTGCACTGGCTCCTCCCCCTATGACCCTCCTCCAAGCCTCAGTTAGGATACTGTGCCCGGACGAGCGTACACAATAAGGAAGGATCTTGAATCCCGGGTAAGACTCATACCAGCCACACCAATCACACCGTATAACTTGTGATCTGAACCCAGTTAACAGCATGATAACAGAGGAGCCTCTAGAAAAGATGGCTCACTACAGCAATAACCCGATCTTTTTGGTAACAATAACTATGTACCAGTATTGCAGACAATCCGCACTTGGGATGGGCGCCCAGCATCCACTACGGACTACGAGAAATAGAATTATCGGTAAGTAAATTCTTATTTTCTCTAACGTCCTAAGTGGATGCTGGGGACTCCGTAAGGACCATGGGGATTATACCAAAGCTCCCAAACGGGCGGGAGAGTGCGGATGACTCTGCAGCACCAATTGGGAGAAACTCCAGGTCCTCCTCAGCCAGGGTATCAATTTTGTAGAATTTTACAAACGTATTTGCTCCTGACCAAGTAGCTGCTCGGCAAAGTTGTAAAGCCGAGACCCCTCGGGCAACCGCCCAAGATGAGCCCACCTTCCTTGTGGAGTGGGCATTTACAGATTTTTTGGCTGTGGCAGGCCTGCCACAGAATGTGCAAGCTGAATTGTACTACAAATCCAACGAGCAATAGTCTGCTTAGAAGGAGGAGCACCCAGCTTGTTGGGTGCATACAGGATAAACAGCGAGTCAGTTTTCCTGACTCCAGCCGTCCTGGATATTTTCAGGGCCCTGACAACATCTAGCAACTTGGAGTCCTCCAAGTCCCTAGTAGCCGCAGGCACCACAATAGGTTGGTTCAGGTGAAACGCTGAAACCACCTTAGGGAGAAACTGAGGACGAGTCCTCAATTCCCCCTGTCCGAATGGAAAATCAGATAAGGGCTTTTACAGGATAAGCCGCCAATTCTGACACGCACCTGGCCCCGGCCAGGGCCAACAGCATGACCACTTTCCATGTGAGATATTTTAACTCCACAGATTTAAGTGGTTCAACCCAATGTGACTTTTGGAAACCAAAACCTACATTGAGATCCCAAAGTGCCACTGGAGGCACAAAAGGAGGCTGTATATGCAGTACCCCTTTTACAAATGTCTGAACTTCAGGGACTGAAGCTAGTTCTTTTTGGAAGAAAATTGACAGGGCCGAAATTTGAACCTTAATGGACCCCAATTTCAGGCCCATAGACACTCCTGTTTGCAGGAAATGTAGGAATCGACCCAGTTGAATTTCCTCCGTCGGGCCTTACTGGCCTCGCACCACGCAACATATTTTCGCCAAATGCGGTGATAATGTTTTGCAGTTACATCCTTCCTGGCTTTGATCAGGATAGGGATGACTTTATCCGGAATGCCTTTTTTCCTTCAGGATCCGGCGTTCAACCTCCATGCCGTCAAACGCAGCCGCGGTAAGTCTTGGAACAGACAGGGTCCATGCTGGAGCAGGTCCCTTCTTAGAGGTAGAGGCCACGGATCCTCCGTGAGCATCTCTTGAAGTTCCGGTTACCAATTCCTTCTTGGCCAATCCGGAGCCACGAATATAGTGCTTACTCCTCTCCATCTTATCAATCTCAGTACCTTGGGTATGAGAGGCAGAGGAGGAAACACATACACTGACTGGTACACCCACGGTGTTACCAGAGCGTCTACAGCTATTGCCTGAGGGTTCCTTGACCTGGCGCAATACCTGTCGAGTTTTTCCCAACGGTTTATAATCATGTGGAAGACTTCTGGGTGATGTCCCCACTCTCCCGGGTGGAGGTCGTGTTGAGGAAGTCTGCTTCCCAGTTGTCCACTCCCGGAATGAATACTGCTGACAGTGCTATCACATGGTTTTCCGCCCAGCGAAAAATCCTTGCAGCTTCTGCCATTGCCCTCCTGCTTCTTGTGCCACCCTTGTTTGTTTACGTGGGTGACTGCCATGATGTTGTCCGACTGGATCAACACCGGCTGACCTTGAAGCAGAGGTCTTGCTAAGCTTAGAGCATTGTAAATGGCCCTTAGCTTTAGGATATTTATGTGAAGAAACGTCTCCAGGCTAGACTATAAGCCCTGGATATTCCTTCCCTGTGTGACTGCTCCCCAGCCTCGCAGGCTGGCATCCGTGGTCACCAGGACCCAGTCCTGAATGCCGAATCTGCGGCCCTCTAGAAGATGAGCACTCTGCAACCACCACAGGAGGGACACCCTTGTCCTTGGTGACAGGGTTATCCGCTGATGCATCTGAAGATGCGACCCGGACCATTTGTCCAGCAGGTCCCACTGGAAAGTTCTTGCGTGGAATCTGCCGAATGGGATTGCTTCGTAGGAAGCCACCATTATACCCAGAACCCTTGTGCATTGATGCACTGAGACTTGGCTCGGTTTTAGGAGGTTCCTGACTATCTCGGATAACTCCCTGGCTTTCTCCTCCGGGAGAAACACCTTTTTCTGGACTGTGTCCAGGATCATCCCTAGGAACAGAAGACAAGTCATCGGAACCAGCTGCGATTTTGGAATATTGAGAATCCAATCGTGCTGCCGCAACACTACCTGAGATAGTGCTACACCAACCTCCAACTGTTCCCTGGATCTTACCCTTATCAGGGAATTGTCCAAGTAAGGGATAACTAATATTCCCTTCCTTCGAAAGAATATCATCATTTCGGCCATTACCTTGGTAAAGACCCGGGTTGCCGTGGACCATCCATACGGCAGCGTCTGAACTGATAGTGACAGTTCTGTACCATAAACCTGAGGTACCCTTGATGAGAAGGGTACATTTTTTACATGAAGGTAAGCATCCTTGATGTCCCAAGACATCATGTAGTCCCCTTCTTCCAGGTTCGCAATCACTGCTCTGAGTGACTCAATCTTGAATTTGAACCTCTGTATGTAAGTGTTCAAAGATTTTAGATTTATAATCGGTCTCACCAAGCCGTCCGGCTTTGGTACCACAACAGTGTGGAATAATACCCCGTTCCCTGTTGCAGGAGGGGTACCTTGATTATCACCTGCTGGGAATACAGCTTGTGAATGGCTTCCAAAACTATCTCCCTGTCAGAAGGAGACATCGGTAAAGCCGACTTTAGGAAACGGCGAGGGGGAGACGTCTCGAATTCTAATTTGTACCCCTGAGTATCACCTGAAGGATCCAGGGGTCTACTTGTGAGTGAGCCCACTGCGCGCTGAAATTCATTGAGACGGGCCCCCCACCGTGCCTGATTTTGCTTGTAAAGCCCCAGCGTCATACTGAGGGCTTGGCAGAGTCGGGAGAGGGTTTCTGTTCCTGGGAACTGGCTGATTTCTGCAGCCTTTTTCCTCTCCCTCTGTCACGGGGCAGAAAAGAGGAACCTTTTGCCCGCTTGTCCATGAAAAGACTGCGCCTGATAATACGGCGTCTTCTCATGATGAGAGGCGACCTGGGGTACAAACGTGGATTTCCCAGCTGTTGCCGTGGCCACCAGGTCTGAAAGACCGACCCCAAATAACTCCTCCCCTTAATAAGGCAATACTTCCAAATGCCGTTTGGAATACGCATCACCTGACCACTGACGTGTCCATAACCCTCTACTGGTAGAAATGGACAACGCACTTAGACTTGATGCCAGTCGGCAAATATTCCGCTGTGCATCACGCATATATAGAAATGCATCTTTAAAATGCTCTATAGGCAATAATATACTGTCCCTATCTAAGGTAACAATATTTTCAGTCAGGGAATCCGACCACGTCAACCCAGCACTGCACATCCAGGCTGAGGCGATTGCTGGTCGCAGTATAACACCAGTATGTGTGTAATACATTTTAGGATATCCTCCTGCTTTCTATCAGCAGGATCCTTAAGGGCGGCCATCTCAGGAGAGGGTAGAGCCCTTGTTCTTACCAGCGTGTGAGCGCTTTATCCACCCTAGGGGGTGTTTCCCAACGCACCCTAACCTCTGGCGGGAAAGGATATAATGCCAATAACATTTTTATCAGTTGTTATCGGGGGAAACCCACGCATCATCACACACTTCATTTAATTTCTCAGATTTAGGAAAACTACAGGTAGTTTTTCCTCACCGAACATAATACCCCTTTTTGGTGGTACTCGTATTATCAGAAATGTGTAAAACATTTTTCATTGCCTCAATCATGTAACGTGTGGCCCTACTGGAAGTCACATTTGTCTCTTCGCCGTCGACACTGGAGTCAGTATCCGTGTCGGCGTCTATATCTGCCATCTGAGGTAACGGGCGCTTTAGAGCCCCTGACGGCCTATGAGACTTCTGGACAGGCACAAGCTGAGTAGCCGGCTGTCTCATGTCAACCACTGTCTTTTATACAGAGCTGACACTGTCACGTAATTCTTCCAACAGTTCATCCACTCAAGTGTCGACCCCCTAGGGGGTGACATCACTATTACAGGCAATCTGCTCCGTCTCCACATCATTTTTCTCCTCATACATGTCGACACCAACGTACCGACATACAGCACACACACAGGGAATGCTCTGATAGAGGACAGGACCCCACTAGCCCTTTGGGGAGACAGAGGGAGAGTTTGCCAGCACACACCAGAGCGCTATATATATACAGGGATAACCTTATATAAGTGTTTTTCCCCTTATAGCTGCTGTATTGTTTATACTGCACCTAATTAGTGCCCCCCTCTCTTTATTTAACCCTTTCTGTAGTGTAGTGACTGCAGGGGAGAGACAGGGAGCTTCCCTCCAACGAAGCTGTGAGGGAAAATGGCGCCAGTGTGCTGAGGAGATAGGCTCCGCCCCCTTATTGGCGGCCTTATCTCCCGTTTTTTGTGTATTTTTGGCATGGGTTAAATGCATCCATATAGCCCAGGGGCTATATGTGATGCATCTTTTGCCATTTAAGGTATTTTTATTGCGTCTCAGGGCGCCCCCACCCAGCGCCCTGCACCCTCAGTGACCGGAGTGTGAAGTGTGCTGAGAGCAATGGCGCACAGCTGCGGTGCTGTGCGCTACCTTTTTGAAGACAGGACGTCTTCTGCCGCCGATTTTCCGGATCTCTTCAGGCTTCTGGCTCTGTAAGGGGGCCGGCGGCGCGGCTCTGGGACCCATCCAGGCTGGGCCTGTGATCGTCCCTCTGGAGCTAATGTCCAGTAGCCTAAGAAGCCCAATCCACTCTGCACGCAGGTGAGTTCGCTTCTTCTCCCCTTAGTCCCTCGATGCAGTGAGCCTGTTGCCAGCAGGACTCACTGAAAATAAAAAACCTAAAACTAACTTTTCACTAAGCAGCTCAGGAGAGCCACCTAGTGTGCACCCTTCTCGTTCGGGCACAGAAATCTAACTGAGGCTTGGAGGAGGGTCATAGGGGGAGGAGCCAGTGCACACCAGCTAGTCCTAAAGCTTTCTTTAGATGTGCCCAGTCTCCTGCGAAGCCGCTAATCCCCATGATCCTTACGGAGTCCCCAGCATCCACTTAGGACGTTAGAGAAATATATATATATACACATACATACATACATACATACATACATACATACATACATCATACACTGCATTACTACACACCATACATACACTGCATACCATACCTCCCCCATCTGCGGCCTTCCCACACTCGCCCTTCCCCCACCCGCGGCACCTTTGGACCCCCTACCCCACCCGCAACACCCCCGTACCCGTCCATCCCCCACCCGCGCCACCCCCACAACCGTCCCTCCCCCACCCACGGCACCCCTACCCCAGCCCCACCCCCACCCGCGGTGGCTCTGGACTCCCACCCCCGTCCACGGCACACCCGCCTCCCCACCCACCGCTCCACCGCAACTGCCCCTCCCCCACCCGCAGCACCCGTGCAACTGCCCCTCCCCCATCCACGGCACCCCCGGACCCCATCCGCGTCTCCCACGCACCGACCACTCCCCCTACCACAGAATCTACTAGGTGATTCATCATGCCCTGCGTGCGCTGTTCACCCCGCTACAAGGGACTACGGCCCCTTAACCTTCGCACACCCTTTGTCCGTGCAATATTTAACCACACACAGAATTATGATTGGAGGTAATACTCCATATAATCAAAATATTGCACGGCCCAAGGGCGTGCAAGGGTTAAGGGGGCGTAGCCACTTGCGAGGGTGTGAAGAGGGCCCGTAGGGCGCGATGAGTCACCTAGTATAAGCATACTTGTTATAAATCTTTGGACAGCGCTAGTGCGGAGAGTCAGAAACATGCACAGCTCATCTGCATTGTATATACACACATAAACATACTTGTTATAAATCTCACCTTAAAAGGCTCTGTGATATTTGCAAATGACTTCTGTATTTGCTGTTGTGCAATTGTAATCTCTCTTAATTCCATAAAGCCAATCGCAAACATGCTCTGGAAGAGAAATCACTGTTATTTAAAATTGAATACAACATGAATCATAGCAGATGCTAGTCTAGTTACCTGAGAAAATCAGTCAGTGAAGTACATGAAGGCCATGCTTAAGTTACATTCTATCATTTTTCATTCTTTCAGCTAACTCTTATTTTTAGATCCTAAACCAAACGCCCAGTGGCGGAACTAGCGAACGGTGGGCCCATGTGCGACAAAATGGCTTGCCCCCCCCCCCATCCCATCCAAGTCCACCCCCTCACCCCTGGAGAGGATCTGGTGAGGGGGACCTGCTCAGGGAAGTGGATACCTAGCAACAGTGCCGTAACTAGACATTTTAGCACTGTGTGCAAAATACGGCATCGGAGCCCCACCCCTGCATGCAAAACAGGGGCAGTGTGCGCCGTAAGCACGCGCAAAAATACATAGTGGCGTGGCTTCGTGGGGAAGGGGTGTGGCCACAAAATAATACCAATTCATAAAACGGTGCACAGTAGTGTCCATTATTCAAATTACGCCGAACAGTAGCACCACTACACCAGGTAGAGACCCTTTTACACCTTACGGCGGACAGATTCCTCTTTTTACACATAACGGCAGACAGCGTCCCCTTTTTATACATAACGGCAGACAGCGTGCCCTTGTTACACATAGCGGCAGACAGCGTACACTTTTTACAAATAACGGCAGACAGCGTGCCCTTGTTAAACATAGCGTCAGACAGCGTACCCTTTCTACACATAACGGCAGACAGCCTGCCCTTGTTACACATAGCGGCAGACAGCGTACACTTTTTTCACATAACGGCAGACAGCGTGCCCTTGTTAAACATTGCGGCAGACAGCGTACGCTTTTTACACATAACGGCAGACAGCGTGCCCTTTTTACACATTACGGCAGACAGCGTGCCCTTGTTACACATTGCGGCAGGCAGATTCCCCCTTTTTACACATTATGGCAGGCAGATTCCCCCTTTTTACACATTGCGGAAAGCAGATTCCCCCTTTTTACACATTGCGGCAGACAGTCCCCCTTTTTACACATTGCGGCAAGCAGATTCCCCGTTTTTACACATTGCGACAGGCAGATTCCCCCTTTTTACACATTGCGGCAGGCAGATTCCCCGTTTTTACACATTGCGGCAGGCAGATTCCCCCTTTTTACACAATGCGGCAGGCAGATTCCCCGTTTTTACACATTGCGGCAGGCAGATTCCCCTTTTTTACACACTACGGCAGGCAGATTCCCCGGATTCCCCTTTTTTACATACTACGGCAGGCAGATTCCCCGTTTTTACACATAGCGGCAGGCAGATTCCCCATTTTTACACATTGTGGCAGGCAGATTCCCCGTTTTTACACATTGTGGCAGGCAGATTCCCCCTTTTTACACAATGCGGCAGGCAGTTTCCCCGTTTTTACACATTGCGGCAGGCAGATTCCCCTTTTTTACACACTACGGCAGGCAGATTCCTCGTTTTTACACATAGCGGCAGGCAGATTCCCCTTTTTTACACACTACGGCAGGCAGATTCCCCGTTTTTACACATAGCGGCAGGCAGATTCCCCATTTTTACACATTGTGGCAGGCAGATTCCCAGTTTTTACACATTGCGGCAGGCAGATTCCCCCTTTTTACACAATGCGGCAGGCAGTTTCCCCGTTTTTACACATTGCGGCAGGCAGATTCCCCTTTTTTACACACTACGGCAGGCAGATTCCCCGTTTTTACACATAGCGGCAGGCAGATTCCCCATTTTTACACATTGTGACAGGCAGATTCCCCGTTTTTACACATTGCGGCAGGCAGATTCCCCCTTTTTACACATAGCGGCAAGCAGATTCCCCCTTTTTACACACTACGGCAGGCTCCCCCTTTTTACACATTGCGGCAAGCAGATTCCCCCTTTTTACACATTGTGGCAGACAGTCCCCCTTTTTTGAAGAAAGAAAGAAAGAAAGAAAGAAAGAAAGAAAGAAAGAAAGAAAGAAAGAAAGAAAGAAAGAAAGAAAGAAAGAAAGAAAGAAAGAAAGAAGAATTATACTTACCCTCCCCGCTGGCTCTGGCTCCTCGGTGCAGCGTCAGACGATTGACGGTGGAGGAGGGAGCCGCAGCAGCGCTGTGTTATTGGTGGAGGCGCTGCTGCTGCTGCCCCTCTGCTTCACTATAGGCTGTTCTCGGAAGACAGCCTATAGTGAAGCAGAGGGGCAGCAGCAGCAGCGCCTCCACCAGTAACAAAGCGCTGCTGCGGCTCCCTCCTCCGGCTCCCTCTTCCTCCTTCTCCCCCGTACTGCTGCTCCTCTCCTCTCTGGGCAGCTGTGCGCTGCGGGCAGCGGTTGCCCGCAGCACGCAGGGGCATGTAATGAGTCAGTTTGACTCATTACATGCTTTGGGCCCCTGGACAGAAGCGGGCCCCAGTGCAACGCACTGGTTGCACTGGCAGTAGTTCCGCCTCTGCTAACGCCGTCTTTTGCTCTTTATATGCATGAAAAGGAAATTTTCTTTGTTTTGTAAAAATCAAAAACAAAAAAAAAAGGCAACAAGTTGCTTTTGTTGAGTATTAACCAATATATTTTATTTATGATGCACCACAATATTATGAAGGCATTATGCTAGTTCATGGATCAAGACAGATGACAATTAACCACTTGCACAGGATGCGATCAGTCAGATACACAGGGTGGGATGTACTAAGGGAAAATGCGGTAAAACCCCCGTTTTCGGGGGTTTTACCGGATTTTCAAATGTACTAAGAACCGGCCGCCGGGTTTTCGCCGCCCAGGGTATTGCCATGGCGATACCCTATAGAAGCCTATGGGCTTCTTATCGCCAGCCGCTGCATCCCGCCGCAGACGCCGACCCCCCAATCCCCCGGCATACCTTCCTCCAGGAAGCCTGGACCCGGAAGGTAAACTCCTCCTCCAACCTAGCAACGCAGCCAGAGGTCCTTCCAGCTGCAGGGGGGAGGAGGAGGTGGCACCGGGGACAGCCTGCTGCTGCTTCCCGGCATGGGGGGGGGGGGTGGAGAGCCCAGGGAGGTGACGGAGACCCCGCACACCACCTCACAGGTATCGCGGGGGGCCTCCGTCACCGCACTGCGATGTTGATCGCATATGTTAGTACATCCCGCCCCCTTTGTTAATAGCGCCAGGGAAGGGAAACTTTCCTCCACTGCTGCACTCAGAGGGACCAGAAGGTCCCTCTGCCTCCCTGCATCCTCTCCTCAGTGTTGCCAAACTGCCGATCATTGCTGATCGGTCAGCATGGCAGGACCACCCACCCAGCGGCTGCAGACAATAGCAGCCGCTGGAAAAGTGTAAAACAACCCCCCCCAAGCCACCCCCAGACCTCTATGTGTACCTGGCAGCTGTCTTAGGGGTAAAAAGTGTAACGTCGCAATGTTACCAATGTTCTGATGTTACCGCTCTTCCCGACCGATGTTCTGATGTTTGAGAAAAAAGGTTTTGTTTTTTAAAAAACATTTTTTGAATATATCTCTCTTACGTCCTGGAGGATGCTGGGGTCCACATTAGTACCATGGGGTATAGACAGGTTACTTGGGAGCCATGGGCACTTTAAGAGTTTAATAGTGTGGGCTGGCTCCTCCCTGTATGCCCCTCCTATCAGACTCAGTTTAGAAAATGTGCCTGGTGGAGCCGGTCACAGCTAGGGGACCTCCTAGGAGTTTTTCTAGTTTTATTATTTTTTCTAAGAGTTAGGTTCAGGAAGGCTGATGGCAACAGCCTCCCTGCTTCGTGGGACTTAGGGGGGGTGGGGAGTAGGAACCAACCCTAGACGTTAATGGTTCTCTATCTCCGCTGACAGGACACTGAGCTCCTGAGGGTGCTGATTGCAAGCCCACGAGGCGACTGCTCACTCCCGCAGCACGGCCGCCACCCCCTAACAGAGCCAGAAGATAGAAGAGTGGTGAGTATGACGCTGGCGGGAATGGCGCCATAAAGGTAGGAGCGCAGCTCTGACAGGCTGTGCTCCGGAGGGCTCAGCGATACTGATGTGCGGCACTGTGAGGGGCGCCGTGGGCCAGCGCAAATACCCTACACTGGTCACAGATGCTAACAGGGGATAATCCCACTGTTAGCAGCCAAATCACCTCGGGCCAGTATAATCCTTGATTTTGGAAGACGCGCTATTACAGGGGGCGGGGCTTCTTCCTCAGAGAGGATCCAGCACTCAACACCGCCATTTTCTCCCTGCAGATCACACTGAAGAGACGCTGACAGGGAGCACTGTCCACATAACTCTGCGTGACCAGGGTGTTAAAGACGGGGGGAGAGTGTAGATATACAGTAGCTGTTTAATCTATTAAGGTTATTCAGTCAGCGCCGGCTGTTTACTGTATAAACTGCCTACTGGGGCGCTGTGCGGCTGGCTCCATATTCTCTGTGTCTTTCTGAAGGTACTCTGGGGGAAACTGTGTCTGCATTTTCCAGTGTGTGTGTGTGTGTGTGTTAGCTCACATAAACATGTCTAGGAACTCTGTATCTTGTGCTGCAGAGTGTGTATCTTCTCTTGAAGAGTCTATTCCATGTACTCAGGACTGTAATATACTGTCTCAGCCTTCTGAATCCGAACTCCCATGGGTGGATTCTCTTAGGGGAATGATATCCCAGATTTCGTCTTGGATAGCTCAAAATGAGACTGAAACACAGGTTTTGAGTAAGTCTACTGAAGTTTTGTCGTATTCGGCTCCCACTACCTCTTCAAAGACCCCAATTGTTTACCCTAAGAAGCGTGCTCTTGCCCAGATTATGCAAACTGACATGGATACCGATTCTGATACAGAGGATGGTGATGGGGATATGCAGGGGGGGGGGGGGGGGATGCATCCCTTGCTAAGGGGGTACAACTCATGATTGAAGCTAACAGGGACATTTTACACATTACTGATAAGGTACCTGAGCAAGTAGAGGAGGCTTATTTTACTGACAATAAGAAATCCTCCCTTACATTCCCTGCGTCAAAGGAATTAAACGCATTGTTTGAAAAATCCTGGGAAAACCCAGAGAAAAAATTCCAGATCCCAAAAAAGGGTTTTCATTACTTTTCCTCTCCCTGAGGATGACAAGAAAAAGTGGGAAATCCGGCCTGTAGTAGACGCTTCTGTGTCTAGGTTGTCTAAAAAAGTGGTTTTACCTGTCCCTGGGTCCACCGCTTTAAAAGAGCCGGCTGACCGTAAGATTGAGACTACACTCAAATCCTTATACACAGCCACTGGCGTAGCATTAAGACCCACTATTGCTTATGCGTGGATTTCTAAAGCCATAGTAAAGTGGTCAGGCACATTACTAGAAGAATTAGATTCTATGGATAGAAGTGACATTGAATTGTTTTTACGTCACATACAGGACTCATGGTGGAGGCCATGAAGGACCTTGGCCATCTTAATGCGAGGGCTTCTTCCATGGCTGTCTCGGCACGTGTCAGGAATCCGCATTCTCCATTGCATCACTTCCAGTGAACAGGCGTCTCCTGGCTTCAGTCCTCTGTTTTCAGAGTATTCCCTGTGAATTGGACCTGTGGCACTACAGGTCCCAGCAGTTCCAGTCCTCAGTCTCCTGCAGCCCACAGCTCACTGTGCTCCACTTAACCAGTTCTATCTATTGGTAACCACTGGTTTCAGCCAGCAGCCTGGAGTACACAGTGCTTCTAGTTAAACAGCATTAACTCCCAGTGCACTACTGATCACAGCCAGCAACCAGCAGTGCATTGCATTAACTGTCTACAGAATTATTCTCCCGGTTAATCACCAGCTCCAGTTAACTCTCAGCTGATCTGGGCACAAAATCCTGGAGGGTGTGTTCTCACAGAGATTCATCCAATCATCACAGAGCAAAGGGTATTAACTCCAGTTCCTGGTTCATTCTCATCGCCTTGGACAACGAGTCACATATGGTGTGTTTAGTTCTCCTGGTTCCCGTCTCCAGTGATTCCTCCGTTGTTGTTCCCGTCTCCAGTTATTCACCGTGGTTACTCTCATCATTCATCACTCTGCAATTCTCCTGTGTACTCCGGACTTCAAACCACAGCCAGCTACAAGCTCATCAGCAGTAAGAGACTCTCCTCAGGTGTTCATTCCATTTCCTTACCTGTGCACTTCGTTATGAGTATATCAACCTGTGTATCTCAGTAGTAATACCAACTAATTGCATTGAGACTGTCTCCTGCTTGGGCCTAGTGAGGCCATAAGGACTTATGCTATATAGAGACTGTGTATTTTCAAATAATACCGGAGTTCTGCTTTTACCATTTGCATTTCAGCTTTCAGTTCATTTCATATTATACAGAGACTGTGCTTTCAAGTATTACCGGAGTTTTGTTTATTCATCTGCATTCAGCCAAATAAGTTATTTCATACTTTGTTGAAAGATACTTTCAGTTACTTTTGGATTCAGTTATCAATCATTGTTTGCTACATTGCCGGTCTTCAGTTATTATTCATTGTTATACCATCTGCTTTGTTACCTCTGCTAATAAACATCAGCGCATATGCGCAGGATTTTCATATTGCTTAAACGCTTTGTACATTGCACCAACACTGACCCACTAGTGCCCCCTCCGGGGACAGACAAAACCTGAGACATGACAGTTTGTCCAAGGCCCATGGACCCGGACGGTGGTCAGAGTGTGGGGTCAGGGCTACTCCAGAGTTTGGTATCACGACTCAATGATTATTAGGCTGCACAACAACAAGTGATCCTGTTTCTACAGGGAATGTCTATCCGTTTGGATACCTTGCAGTAATCCCTTCCAAGTTCTGTTGTTTCTCCAGTTCCTGTTCAAGTCACTCCTGCTCCAGTCATTTCAACTTTCCCTGCACAATCCATTCCTGTGGATGGATCTTGCTCAAGTCAGTCCTATGGCAGTCCCTTCACAGCTAATTCTCCTGAGAGAGCGACTTCCTCCTTTGAAAGCTTCAAGACTCCTTTGTTGTCTGCTGTGAACTCTGAACCAATAAGCACTCTTTATCATCTATTGGAACAACTTCAAAGTCTCCTAACAAAAATCATTCCAATAATGCCAGAAATCCTGGGTGGTGCTTTAAACGCAGTGAAGAGTCCTGCTCAAAGTATTGAGACTAGTGCGACCTTCGTGTCAAGCTTCCTTCAAACTAAAGTCTCTTCTCCTATGCAGAGAGAGGGCAGATTCCAGAGCTACCCGCGCTCCAAACTCACGGAAGCTGAACGCCGGCATCGCAAGCAGCTTCACCTCTGCTTTTACTGTGGGAGTTCTAGTCATCTTATTAAGGACTGTTCCTTCCGCAACTCAAAAGTTAGTGACAGGTCCCAACATCAGAGTTTTCACCTGCAAACCTTCCAACGTATCCTCTACAGTTTCAAGTTCCTTTACCCCAGACAGGAGTGTCCAAAAAGTCTACGATTGGGGTCCTGTGACAAATAGACCCAATCCCAAATTCGGAAATCAAAAGAGACAATCTATGTTACCCATAACTAAAGTAGTTTCTGTGTCTACAGCCCGAGAAGGGGCATCTGTGTCTACAGCCCGAGAAGGGGCATCTGTGTCTACAGCCCGAGAAGGGGCATCTGTGTCTACAGCCCGAGAAGGGGCGTCTGTGTTTACAGCCCCAGGTGGGGCATCTGATGTTGTGACCCCAGAAGGGGTACCTGATGTTCAGGTTCCAGAAGTAGCATTCGGGCATGCAACTCAAAGAAGTGTGTCTGATCTATTAACCCCAGGAGGGGTCTTTGGAGTTTCAGTCTCAAAAGAGGAATCCAGGGCCAAGATCCCAGGAAGAATTCTTAAAGCCACAGATACAGACATGAACTTTTGTTTGCCAACTTCAGAGAGTGCTACCAGCTCAGTACCACTCCAAGAGGGATCATCAGAACATCCGGATTCTGTCTATACAGAGTCAAGTGTCAATGGACCTAGCCCGGTTCTAGCCGTCGGTCCAAAGTCTCCACTGGTTCTAGCCAGCACGAGTAGCTCTGTTTCCAATGATGAGCTACCTCCTCTGGTTCCAGCCGGTTCAAGCTTTTCCGGACCCAATCCGGTCCCATCCGTCTGTCCGGATCAGCCTCCTTCGGTTCCAGCCGATTCCAGCATCTTCGGATCAAACCCGGTCCTATCCGTCAGTCCGAAGACTCCTCCGGTTCCAGCCGGTTCAAGCTCTTCCGGACCCAATCCGGTCCCATCCGTCTGTCCGGATCAGCCTCCTTCGGTTTCAGCCGATTCAAGCCTCTTCGGATCAAATCCGGTCCTGTCCGTCAGTCCGAAGACTCCTCCGGTTCAAGCTTTTCTGGACCCAATCCGATCCCATCCGTCTGTCCAGATCTGCCTCCTTCAGTTCAAGTCAATTCAAGTAGTCCTGTACAAATCCCGGTTCCATCCGTTTGTCCAAAGTTGCCGTCTGTCCCTGCCGATTCCAGTTCCTCCGAACCCGATGTGGTTCTCTCCAGTGTTTCAAGTAAGCAACTCCTGTCGCTATGTCCAGAGTCTACAGTTCTTGCAGATATTGCAGTTGCCTCAACCCAGATGTAGGCTCTAAGCATCTCACCCCAAGGTGAAGCCTCTAGTGTTCAGTCAACCTCAGCTGAGAATTCCCGTCAGTCAATCCAGGAGATGACGTCCTCTCTCCACCCTAGAGCATTTCAAGTTGATTCTACTCCTGCTTCTGAATGCTTATTCCAGTCCTCTACTCTCAAGTGTCCTACATTGTCTTCCGAGACTTCAACTGACATTCAGCCTTCCAAGTGTCCACTAGATACACAAGCTCCAGTCTACTTTGATGGTGACTATGCTCAGTTCCGTGCAGTGGCGAGCCAATACCTCGCTTTTACTGAGTCGGAATCTTCAGTGAGTATTACTCCAGCCAATGCAATCAGATACTTCCTCCTGTTCTTCAAAGGTAGAGCACTGGACTGGGCGAATCCTCTCATTGAATCTAAAGATCCCGCTTTCTGCGAAGCAGTAAAACAGGAGTTTGCTCCAAAGTTAATGCATTCAAAGTCATCTGGGTATTCTGGCCAATTTGTCAACAGTCTGCCTACTGCTAAATTCTCTCCAACATCTCTGTCTGTGCAAAATCAGGATACATTAGACCAAGTTATTAAAGATTTCCAAGCTGCAAAGTCAAGACAAGGTTCTCAGACTTTGGATTTGAAAGTTGCATATACTTCCGTGTCTCCATCCTACAGCAACACTTCTGAAAGTATTGACTCCCCGGATTCAACATCTGCTCAGTCTTCTGATCATTCTTCCAGTTCTCAGTTTTTCGACTCCAACTCTTTCCAAACACGATCAGGTTCTGTTGAATCAATGTATCAGAGATTTCAAGAATTACAGGAATTGGAGAGCTCCAAAACCAGTTCAAAGTCTACCATCTGTTGACGTGTGTTGGCTATTCTGCCGTTAACCCTAGTCCTGGTGTCTCATATAGCTTCAAATTCACTGGTCCACAGGTTGTCTCAGATACTGTTGTTCCTATACAAAAGGCTCCCATGACCACACTAGACCTGGACTCTGACTCTGAAAGTGAGTTTGTTGATGAAGACTCAAGTTACATTATGGGAGGTTCTATCCTTCCTAGCTATGCCTTTTCCCAGGACGTAAATTCTGTCTCAAATGACCATGAATGGTCTACTTGTTCTGACGAGAAAAATCGGTCTTCTGAAGATGAAAGTTGGGAAGACTTTTGAGGACCTCTGATTTTGTTTATTCCTAAGTTCTTTTTCAAGGATCCTCCAAGTTCCAGCATGGGTGTTCAGTGCCCACCCATAAAAGGGGGGGTACTGTCAGGAATCCGCATTCTCCATTGCATCACTTCCAGTGAACAGGCGTCTCCTGGCTTCAGTCCTCTGTTTTCAGAGTATTCCCTGTGAATTGGACCTGTGGAACTACAGGTCCCAGCAGTTCCAGTCCTCAGTCTCCTGCAGCCCACAGCTCACTGTGCTCCACTTAACCAGTTCTATCTATTGGTAACCACTGGTTTCAGCCAGCAGCCTGGAGTACACAGTGCTTCTAGTTAAACAGCATTAACTCCCGGTGCACTACTGATCCCAGCCAGCAACCAGCAGTGCATTGCATTAACTGTCTACAGAATTATTCTCCCGGTTAATCACCAGCTCCAGTTAACTCTCAGCTGATCTGGGCACCCAATCCTGGAGGGTGTGTTCTCACAGAGATTCATCCAATCATCACAGAGCAAGGGGTATTAACTCCAGTTCCTGGTTCATTCTCATCACCTTGGACAACAAGTCACATATGGTGTGTTTAGTTCTCCGGGTTCAAGTGTTCCTGTCTCCAGTGATTCCTCCGTTGTTGTTCCTGTCTCCAGTTATTCACCGTGGTTACTCTCATCATTCATCACTCTGCAATTCTCCTGTTTACTCCGGACTTCAAACCACAGCCAGCTACAAGCTCATCAGCAGTAAGAGACTCTCTTCAGGTGTTCATTCCATTTCCTTACCTGTGCACTTCGTTATCAGTATATCAACCTGTGTATCTCGGTAGTAATACCAACTAATTGCATTGAGAATGTCTCCTGCTTGGGCCTAGTGAGGCCATAAGGACTTATGCTATATAGAGACTGTGTATTTTCAAATAATACCGGAGTTCTGCTTTTACTATTTGCATTTCAGCTTTCAGTTCATTTCATATTATACAGAGACTGTGGCCAATATTTACTAATATTCGTGTTTTGGCCGTTTTGAAGGGTGTTTGAACTCGAATGGTATCGGGTGCATTTTACTGCAACTTTTTGAATCCTGATACGATTATTCACTAAGCTGCCGAGTTTTGCACATTCGTTTTTTCCGATGTCGATGTGATTCGTAATATCAGGCAGTGTTTTACGGGAGTGATGAGTAAAACACTGCCTGAAAAAACACAAGGAATCCCGTCCGGGAACTTTGCGGTCAGCGGTTGACCGAAAGTAACCTCACCGCTGACTGCAAAGTTCCCACCATTGGCTACAATGGAGCGCATAGGCGCTACATTGTATCACTGCCGTGTGCTGCCTGACAGACACTACAGGAGCACACAGCCAATGTAGCGCCTATGCGCTCCATTGTAGCCAATGGTGGGAACTTTGCGGTCAGCGGTTGACCGAAAGTAACCTCACCGCTGACCGCAAAGTTCCCACCATTGGCTACAATGGAGCGCATAGGCGCTACATTGTATCACTGCCGTGTGCTGCCTGACAGACACTACAGGAGCACACAGCCAATCAGGAGGGTGCCACGACGTGGCTCTCCCTGATTGGCTGAAGGGACCCTCTTTGACAGGAGTCAGGGGGGGTCCTGGCAGTCGGGAAAAGGGGTCCCATGTGTAAACATGGGGCCCCTTTCAGTGCGTGGTCGGGTTTCTGTTTGTTTTTTTTGCCAAGTACGTGGATTATTCAAAGGCCGGATTCTTCACTGGATTTTGTGAGTATAATTTTTTTCACAGGTACCCCTAGGATTCTACATGGAGAAGAGGACCGAGCCTCGTGGGAACATAGGTAAGTATGTGAGTGTGCATGTATGTAATAAAGTTGTACTGTCACGGTGTGTGTGTCCTGTTTTTATTGGGGTATTTTTTTCTAGTAGCAGTACTACAGGTACCAGCGGGCCCGGTTTTCCACCGCATGCTGGTACTTGTGGTTCTCCAAGTACCAGCTTGCGGGGGAGGCTTGCTGGGACTTGTAGTACTGCTACTAAAAACAATATTCACAATTTCACACTTGGCTATCAGCCCCCCATCCGCCGCCCTTGGATGGGGGGGGACAGCCTCGGGCTTCACCCCTGGCCCTTGGGTGGCTGGAGGGGGGGGACCCCTTGATTGAAGAGGTCCACACTCCTCCAGGGTACCCCGGCCAGGGGTGACTAGTTGGGGTTTTAATGGCACGGCCGCACGGCCGCAGGGACCGATATCAAAGTGTCCCCCGGCTGTGGCATTATCTCCCCAGCTAGTGGAGCCCGGTGCAGGTTTCAGAAATACGGGGGACCCCTACGCTTTTTGTCCCCCGTATTTTTGGAACCAGGACCAGGTGCAGAGCCCGGTGCTGGTTGATTAAATATGGGGGGACCCCTGTCATTTTTTTCCCCATATTTTTTCAACCAGGACCGGCTCAAAGAGCCCAAGGCTGGTTATGCTTAGGAGGGGGGACCCCACGCAATTTTTTTTCCCGTTTTTACACTAAACAGACCCTTTCCCATAGATAACGATGCACAGTTCTCACTGATCCGTGCATGGTTATCCAAACTCGACTGGAAAAAGCAGGTCTATTTTATTGCTGCTTTTTTTAACGAATCGAAAAAAAACAGACCCGCACTTGAGCACTCAGAAACTAACACCCAAATACGAATGAATAGTGAATGCCCATATTCTAAGAAATAACAGCCACGTTTGACCGATGGTCTATTCATTTGTATTTGTGAACGTTGTCATTCAAACCATTACGAATAATCCAAACACTGCCGAGATTGGTGCTTAGTGAATTCCCGGATTGGGACTTAGAAAAAAAAACACAAATCGGGCAAACTCGGATTTTTAGTAAATACTGGCCTGTGTGTTTCTAAATAATACCGGAGTTCTGCTTTTCAATCCATTTGCATTTAACTATCTGTTCATTTCATATTATACAGAGACTGTGCTTTCAAGTATTACCGGAGTTTTGTTTATTCATCTGCATTCAGCCAAATAAGTTATTTCATACTTTGTTGCAAGAGACTTTCAGTTACTTTTGGATTCAGTTATCAATCATTGTTTGCTACATTGCCGGTCTTCAGTTATTATTCATTGTTATACCATCTGCTTTGTTACCTCTGTGCTAATAAACATCAGCGCATATGCGCAGGACTTTCATATTGCTTCCACGCTTTGTACATTGCACCAACACTGACCCACTAGTGCCCCCTCTGGGGACAGACAAAACCTGAGACCTGACAGCACGCAGGGAACTCTGGCTACGCCAATGGTCTGCGTATGCGGAATCCAAGAAGAGTGTGGAGAACCTACCCTTCACAGGTCAGGCTATATTTGGGGAAGCATTAGATGCATGGATCTCCACAGCAACTCAGGGCAAGTCAACTTTTCTTCCCTCAGCAGCACCGCCGACTAGGAAATCTTGTCCTACATCTACAATGCAGTCCTTTCGGACCGCAAAAGTTAAAGTCCAAATCCCCTTCCACTTTCTTTAGAGGAGGTCGGGGGAAATCCAGTAAACCTGCACCAACATGAACCTCATGAACAAGGGTTATTACTCAAACCTGTTTGTGGTACCGAAACCGGATGGTTCAGTCAGGCCAATATTGAACCTAAAGTCATTGATCCCTTATTTGAGGGAATTCAAAATGGAGTCTCTGAGAGCGGTGATCTCAGGTCTGGAGGAGGGGGAATTCCTGGTATCCCTAGATATGAAGGATGCGTACCTTCACATTCTGATCTGGCCACCTCACCAGGCTTATCTAAGATTTGCGTTGCTGGACTGTCGCTATCAGTTCCAGGCACTGCCGTTTGGACTCTCCATGGCACCGAGGGTGTTCACCAAGGTCATGGCGGAGATGATGCTACTCCTCCGCAAGCAGGGTGTGAACTTAATTCCTTATCTGGATGATCTGCTGATAAAAGCATCTTCCAGGGAAAAGCTGTTGCAGAGCATTGCTCTCTCAACTCAACTACTCCATGGATGGATCCTGAATCTGCCAAAGTCGCTTCTGGAGCCGACAAGGAGTCTGTCCTTTCTGGGGATGATCCACGACACGGAAGTACAGAGGGTGTTTCTGCCGGAGGAGAAAGCGTTGGTGATACAAACAATGGTCCGGGATGTCCTGAAGCCAGCCCAGGTATCGGTTTATCAGTGCATTCGCCCTCTGGGGAAGACGGTTGCCTCCTATGAGGCGCTACAGTATGGAAGATTTCATGCACGGCCTTTCCAACTGGATCTTCTGGACAAATGGTCGGGATCTCATCTTCACATGCACCAGAGGATACGTCTGTCACTAAAAGCCAGAATCTTGCTCGTCTGGTGGCTGCAAACTTTTCACCTACTAGAGGGTCGCAGGTTCGGGATCCAGAATTGGATCCTCCTAACCATGGATGCAAGTCTCAGAGGTTGGGGAGCAGTCACCCAAGGGGAAAACTTCCAAGGAAGGTGGTCAAGTCTGGAATCCATCTTTCCGATAAACATTCTGGATCTAAGGGCCATGTACAACGGTCTTCTACAAGCGGCACATCTTCTGAAAGATCGGGCCATTCAGGTTCAGTCGGACAAGGTAACGACAGTGGTCTACATAAACCGACAAGGTGGAACGAAGAGCAGAGCTGCAATGTCAGAGGTAACAAGAATAACCCTCTGGGCGGAAAAGCACGTGGTGGCGCTGTCAGCAATCTTCATTCCGGGAGTGGACAACTGGGAAGTGGACTTCGTCAGCAGACACGATCTCCATCCAGGAGAGCAGCCCGGGGTGTCTCGGCTTTACAACTTTGCTGAGCGGTTACTTGGTCAGGATCGAACACGTTTGCCAAGTTCTACAAGTTCGCTACTTTTGGCCTCAGAGAACCTAAAGTTTGGTCAATCGGTTGTGGAGGAGCCTCCGTGCTCTCCCTCCCCCGTACTGGGAGCTTTGGTACATCCCCATGGTACTAATGTGGACCCCAGCATCCTGTAGGATGTAAGAGAAAATAGGATTTTAAATTACCTACCGGTAAATCCTTTTCTCATAGTCCATAGAGAATGCTGGGCGTCCACCCAGCGCTTCGTTTTCCTGCATTTGTTACTTAGTTAAGTACTGCGGTGTTACTTGGTTAAGTACTGCATTGTTATTGGTTAAGTACTGTTGTTCAGCCATTGCTGAATTGTTTCAAGCTAGTTAGCTTGATTTTCTGTTATATGTGAGCTGATGTGAATCTCACCACTATCTGTGGATTTCCTTCTCTCGAAGTATGTCAGTCTCTTCGGGCAAAGTTTCTAGACTGAGTCTGGTAGGAGGGGCATAGAGGGAGGAGCCAGCCCACTCTATTAAACTCTTAAAGTGCCCATGGCTCCCAAGGGACCCATCTATACCCCATGGTACTAATGTGGACCCCATCATCCTCTACGGACTACGAGAAAAGTATTTACTGGTAGGTAATTAAAATCCTTCTTTTTTTTTGTTTTCTTTTTTTTTTACTAAAATCATTTAGGATAAGGTTCAAGATAAGGATAAGATTCATGTTCTTCACCTAAGTCACTAATAAATAAAATAAAAAAACGACAATTTCGGAGCAGTTAAAAGTAGAGCTCTAGGTCTGGCTCTGGTAATTTCAGATGCAGCACTAATACGTGGCTCTGGGCATTTGTCTTTCAAGTTCCTGTGCTAGTTCCAGGGTCTGGGCAGTTGGTGACTACAGGCACTGTGCTACGTCCTAGGTCTGGGCAGTTGGTGACTACAGGCACTGTGCTAGTTCCAGGGTCTGGGCAGTTGGTGACTACAGGCACTGTGCTACGTCCTAGGTCTGGGCAGTTGGTGACTACAGGCACTGTGCTACGTTCTAGGTCTGGGCAATTGGTGACTACAGGCACTGTGCTAGTTCCAGGGTCTGGGCAATTGGTGACTACAGCCTGTAGTCACCAATTGCCCAGACCCTGGAACTAGCACAGTGCCTGTAGTCACCAATTGCCCAGACCTAGGACATAGCACAGTGCCTGTAGTCACCAACTGCCCAGACCCTGGAACTAGCACAGTGCCTGTAGTCATCAACTCCAAGACCCAGGAACTAGCACAGTGCCTGTAGTCACCAATTGCCCAGACCCTGGAACTAGCACAGTGCCTGTAGTCACCAATTGCCCAGACCCTGGAACTAGCACAGTGCCTGTAATCACTAATTGCCCAGACTTAGGACGTAGCACAGTGCCTGTAGTCACCAACTGCCCAGACCTAGGACGTAGCACAGTGCCTGTAGTCTACAGGCACTGTGCTACGTCCTAGGTCTGGGCAGTTGGTGACTACAGGCACTGTGCTACGTCCTAAGTCTGGGCAATTAGTGATTACAGGCACTGTGCTAGTTCCAGGGTCAGGGCAATTGGTGACTACAGGCACTGTGCTAGTTCCAGGGTCTGGGCAATTGGTGACTACAGGCACTGTGCTAGTTCCTGGGTCTTGGCAGTTGATGACTACAGGCACTGTGCTAGTTCCAGGGTCTGGGCAGTTGGTGACTACAGGCACTGTGCTACGTCCTAGGTCTGGGCAGTTGGTGACTACAGGCACTGTGCTATGTCCTAGGTCTGGGCAATTGGTGACTACAGGCACTGTGCTAGTTCCAGGGTCTAGGCAGTTGGTGACTACAGGCACTGTGCTACGTCCTAGGTCTGGGCAGTTGGTGACTACAGGCACTGTGCTATGTCCTAGGTCTGGGCAATTGGTGACTACAGGCACTGTGCTAGTTCCAGGGTCTGGGCAATTGGTGACTACAGGCACTGTGCTACGTCCTAGGTCTGGGCAGTTGGTGACTACAGGCACTGTGCTACGTCCTAGGTCTGGGCAATTGGTGATTACAGGCACTGTGCTAGTTCCAGGGTCTGGGCAATTGGTGACTCCAGGCACTGTGCTAGTTCCAGGGTCTGGGCAATTGGTGACTACAGGCACTGTGCTAGTTCCAGGGTCTGGGCAATTGGTGATTACAGGCACTGTGCTACGTCCTAGGTCTGGGCAGTTGGTGACTACAGGCACTGTGCTAGTTCCTGGGTCTGGGACTACAGGCCCTGAGCTAGTTCATGGGTTTGTGCAGCTAGTGGATACAGGCCCTGTGCAAATTCCTGGGACCGGAAAGTTGGTGATTGCAGGCCCTGTGCTAGTTCCTCGGTCCAAGCAGCTAGTGGACACAGGTACCAGCTTGCTGCTCTGTGCAGTTGGTGATTACAGGCACTGTGCTAGTTCCTGGCTCTGTGCAGTTGGTGATTACAGGCACTGTGCTAGTTCCTGGGTCTGTGCAGTTGGTGATTACAGGCACTATGCTAGTTCCTGGCTCTGGGTAGTTGGTGATTACAGGCACTGTGCTAGTTCCTGGCTCTGGGTAGTAGGTGGTTACAGGCCCTGAGCTAGTTCCTGGGTCTGTGCAGTTGGTGATCACAGGCCCAGTACTAGTTCCTGGGTCTGGGTAGTTGGTGATCACAGGCACTGTACTAGTTCCTGGGTGTGGGTAGTTGGTGATCACAGGCCCTGTACTAGTTCCTGGGTCTATGCAGTTGGTGATCACAGGCCCAGTACTAGTTCCTGGGTCTGGGTAGTTGGTGATCACAGGCCTTGTACTAGTTCCTGGGTCTGTGCAGTTGGTGATTACAGGCACTGTGCTAGTTCCTGGGTCTCGGTAGTAGGTGGTTACAGGCCCTGAGCTAGTTCCTGGGTCTGTGTAGTTGGTGGTTACAGGCCCTGAACTAGTTCCTGGGTCTGTGCAGTTGGTGATCACAGGCCCTGTACTAGTTCCTGGGTCTGTGCAGTTGGTGATTACAAGCACTGTGCTAGTTCCTGGGTCTGGGTAGTAGGTGGTTACAGGCCCTGAGCTAGTTCCTGGGTCTGGGTAGTTGGTGATCACAGGCCCTGTACTAGTTCCTGTGTCTGGGTAGTTGGTGATCACAGGCACGGTGTTGGTTCTTGGGTCTGGGCAGCTGGTAAATACAGGCCCTGTGCTAGCTCCTGTCTCTGGGCAATTAGGTGATTACAGATGCTGTACTAGTTCTTGGCTCTTTGAGATTTGCATACTACTATATCTATATTTGTTAGGGTAATTTAAAACAAATGGTAAAGTGACTGTGGCCATTTTGTATGTGATGTTTTCCTCTCAGCCATTATGAAACATGTTAGGTAATGTCCTGGCCATACGGCAGTCCAGTCATCTATTTATAAAGTATAGGTTTGTCGCTGTATATGTGAGTTGGTACTATCTTATGACAGCTTACATTAGAGATCACAGATATTAGCTCACAATTACTGCAGCAAGAAATAAATAACAGATATAAAACAATATTTTAGAAAATAGCAATTACTTTTAACTACATTCCATTTATATGATAAAGGTGCTGTCATTGCAGCTCACAGTTTACACACAGGACCATTTATACAGAGCTGTCCTCTTCATATCACCAACTGGAAACATAAGCCAAAGCAAGCGGTACAGTCGGCGACATCCAATGGTACTATTACATCACATTTCTTATAGCATGATATCAGGAAGAGTGTATGTGTGTCTCTCTCTCTCTGTGTGTTGGGAGGATATAACAGAGACAGCTCTGTCTTTCCGTTTATGCACATATTATTAGTCCATGTTTATAGTATTGTTTACTATCACTCCGGAGAAGATCCATACAGTCACTCCATTCCCAGTGTCAGAGTATCCCCACCCCTGTACTAGTGACACTGGGGGTAATTCCGAGTTGATCGCAGCATCAAATTTGTTAGCAGATGGGTAAAACCATGTGCACTGCAGGGGGGGGGGGGGGGGGGGCAGATATAACATTTGCAGAGAGAGTTAGATTTGGGTGGGTTATTTTGTTTCTGTGCAGGGTAAATACTGGCTGCTTTATTTTTACACTGCAATTTAGATTTCAGTTTGAACACACCCCACCCAAATCTAACTCTCTCTGCACATGTTATATCTGCCACACCTGCAGTGCAAATAGTTTTGCCCAACTGCTAACAAATTTGATGCTGCGATCAACTCGGAATTACCACCCCTGAGTATTAGAGCAAACACTAAGCATGCTCTGGAAATTAGGGTGCGTGAATACAGGCAATGCACGGCGGTGATGCTTTTGAATGTTTAGGGCAGCCCTCTGCTTACACAGCCTAGATGCAAAGGCAGGCTGCAACCCACCATATTTTGGGTCGCAGCGGCAAACGGTTCAGACACCCCTATGTTGGGCGGTGGAGGTTACAAATTACGCGATTTGCACTGAATCGCATCATCATGGCCCTGCCCCTGCTTAACATTGCCTGTAATTACATTCACATCATCACGCCGACCGACTCCACACACTTTTTCATGACATGCTTCCCGCTGAGCCGACCTAGCTGCCCCTTACTCACCAGAGGTACTGATTTATATAGCGCACACATGTTATACAGTGCTTTACATAGAATATTTATAGTCAGTCACATCAGTCCCTGTCCCAGTGGAGTTTATAATCTATGGGGTCTATGTAATAAGCACTGGAGAGAGATAAAGTAGAGCGAGAAAGTACCAACCAGCTCCTGACATTTTTCAAACATAGGCTGTAACATGGCAGTTAGGAGCTGATTGACTGGTATTTTCTCTCTCAACTTTATCTCTCTATTAAAGTAAAAACACAATTGTAATGGCTTTGGATTGTGGGATGAAACCCATTCAACCTCTACACACTTGGGTTCAAAACTCTAGATCCTAAGTTCTCAGTGTCGGGGGTAGCAATGCTCCATTATACCAACTGTGCTGCCCATTGAGAGACTTTTCCCTCAAAGTCAGGGTTGTGCAAGACTTTTCCAGCTTTCTTTGCTCTAATAAAATTCAGTGTTCTCCTTGAGCTACTGTATATTTGTTGGGCGGTCCATCCGGCAAAATTCCATGACACCCGGCACTGTGATGTGGTCAAAAGTCGCGCTGCATTGATGTTTCGGTTTGAAACTTTGTCTAGGAAGGATAGTGGCAGTGTTCATAAGACGTTGGTCTCTGCCATGGCGATGCAGGCACCATCTACAGGGTATAGCATTTCCCTTTACTCTTCGCCCCTTCCCCACCTCTTTCCCTTCCCAGCTCCATCATGGTGCCGTCTGACTTTGGGTAATTGCTGGGGAGAACACTGAAATAAATTATTTATATATATATATATATATATATATATATATATATATATTAGAGTTTTTGGAGGTCACAGAAAAATGTAAAGAAAAGTGTTCACACAAAAGCACTAAAAGAAAATGTAAATTAAAAGAAAATGAAGAGTTGTATACAAATGTTAAATTCACATGTGTGAGATTATTACCCATGTCATGGCAGGTCCACCAGGATCAGTAACGGCTTCATAGATTTTGAGATCATTTCTACGTTGTTCAGGAGTCATTGGGAACATAAGAGGGAAACCGAGCAACACAGCATCTGCCTGCTTCACCTCTTCACCTGTATAATGTAAGAGGACTCATAATAAGACAAAAATGTATGCTAAAAATAAATAACAATTGAAACAACAAATAACTCCTAATGTAAGGCCTTCATAAATAGTGATCCTGCTGGTGAACAGCTGGAGCCATTCTTCCGCTAAGACAGCCACAGATGCTGCAAAGCTGTCCCCATATAGTGCACGTGAACCCAAATGTGGACTGTGGGCCTGACTCATTATGGATCGCTTATGCGATCCTATGTGCAGTTAACCAATGGTGGGGAAACTGCACATGCGCAGGACACATTCTACGCATGTACAGAATGGGTCATGCGGCTGCAGGAAAATGGGGTCAGGTTCGGGAAAATGGGAGGGTGTCGCCCCTGTTTTCCTGGCGATGGCAAGGCTGAGTAAACTGAATCTTACTCAGCCTGCCGTCGCAGATGAACATCATGACGGATGGTCGCGATGTTCATCTGATATGCAATCGCATCGCAAATGCAGGGAGGAGGTGGTATGCATTTGCATTGCTAGACTGCAAATACAAAGCTGCTGCAACCCTTAATATTAGGCCCTGTGTCGCATAATCTGTTGGTAAATGTGGGCAGAATATTTCTGCTATCGAAATGTGTGTGCAACTGTGTGTGGCCAATACTGCTGCTGGATGTGTGCAAGCCGCTTGTTCCCAGGGTTATGTGAGAGGACAGCTTGTGCGCAGGGTACTGTATAGAAGCAGCTTATTCCCGGGGTACTGTGTGTGGACAATACTGCTGCTGGATGGGGGCAAGCAGCTTGTTCCCAGGTTTATGTGGGAGGTCAGCTTGTGCGCAGGGTACTGTATAGAAGCAGCTTATTCCTGGGGTACTGTGTGTGGACAATACTGCTGCTGGAAGTGTGCAAGCCACTTGTTCCCAGCGTTATGTGAGAGGACAGCTTGTGCGCAGGGTACTGTATAGAAGCAGCTTATTCCCGGGGTACTGTGTGTGGACAATACTGCTGCTGGATGGGGGCAAGCAGCTTGTTCCCAGGGTTATGTGGGAGAGCAGCTTGTGCCTGGGGTACACGGTATTAGCAGTTTATTCCTGGGCAAATTGTACCCTGGGACATAAACCTTGTTTAAAGACTCAGAGCAAAAGTCGTAGAAAGAAACTAGCTCTTTTGTGTTGAATATTATGTAATGTTTGTGACCTATATGAGCATTATTCAGAAATAAATAAAATCAATTGTGTTTGTGTCACCAGGTGTAAACAGCACATACAGCTGTAGGGCCTAATTCAGGGTTGATCGCAAAAGCAAAATATTTCTCTAATGGGCAAAACCATGTGCACTGCAGGTGGGGCAGATATAACAAGTGCAGAAAAAGTTAGATTTGGGTGGGTTATTTTGTTTCTGTGCAGGGTAAATATACTGGTTGCTTTATTTCTACACTGCAATTTAGATTTCAGTTTGAATACACCCACCCAAATCTAACTTTCACTGCACGTTATATCTGCCCCGCCTGCAGTGCACATGGTTTTGCCCATTAGAGAAAGATTTTGCTTTTGTGATCAACTCTGAATTAGGCGCGTAATTTGAATTTCCCAATGCATCACCCTGCCAGTCCCTTATTTTAATAACTATTCTCATAACAATAAGAAAATAGGGTCAAACCACAATATTAATTTATTTCATAATTAGAAACTTCAGTGTTATATGCTGTTAAAATTACCTATTTTGTAGCCATCATATTCCGGGTGATAATTCAACTTCGGGTCCAAGGGCACCTTGATCTTGCTTGCTACATCTTTCCAAGTGTCTGGGATGGGATGCTGTAAATTTATAGCCAGGTCTATGGAAAAGTTTAAACTATGGAAGGAAAAGGGTAGAATGTTTAGTATATGAACAGTCATACATATATTACGTCTGTCAGTATTTCCAACAGAACATTATATATACAGTACTGTGCAAAAGTTTTAGGCAGGTGTCGAAAAAATGCTGCAAAGTAACAATGCTTTCAAAAATAGAAAAGTGTTAATAGTTTACTTTTATCAATTTACAAAATGCAAAGTAAATGAACAGAAGAGAATCAAATCAATATTTAGTGCGATCACCCTTTGCCTTCAAAACTTCATCAATTCTTCTAGGTACACTTGCACAGAGTTTTTGAAGGAACTCTGCGGGAAGGTTGTTTCAAACATCGTGGAAAACTAACCACAGTTCTTCTGTGGATGTAGTCTTGCTCAAATCCTTCTGTCTGTTCATGTAATTCCAGACAGACTCGATGTTCAGATCAAGGCTCTGTGGGGGCCATATCACTCCTTGTTCTTCTTTACACTGAAGATAGTACTTAATGACATTGGCTGTATGTTTGTGGTCTATGTCCTGCTACAGAATAAATTTGGAGCCAATCAGACGCCTCTCTGGTACTGCATGATGGATAAGTACCTGCCTGTATTTCTCAGCAGTGAAGCACAAAGAAAAGGGCTAACATTGAGGAACGCAGATGCAGTGATTGGCCAAGGAAACTTAGTGCATCAGTTGAAAGATACATTGTGATTACTTCCCTTCGAAATTGGAAGATGTCCAGCAGTGCTATCATGTGGAACCATGGATTGTACACGTGACGTGACTGAGTGGCAAAAGGGAGCCATTGTTTTTGGCCTAGAGCATGGCCATAGCCTAGAGGAGGTGGCGGTGTTTGTGGGTGTGCCCTCAAAGACAGTGAGTAGTATCCATCTACAGTGAAAGAAGCATAGACACCAAGCATCTCAGTGGTGGAACAATGACCGAAAGGCTTGGAATGGTTTGCAGAGTACCAGACTGAAGTGCCTCAAATCACGTGGTCCTCCAATTCTCCAGATCTGGCACTTTGGGAATGTTTGGATGGATCCGGCATTGTACTGTTGGAGCAGTTCTGGACGTGTTTGGAACTGATTAGTGGTTGCTAGGCACCCTAACTGCCTGCAGTCCCGATTTGTCATTATAAACTTTTGGCCACTGTTCTGCCACTGAGATTCTGGGTGTCCATGCTTCTTATGGCCATGATCTCGGCCAAAAACAATGGCTCCTCTTGTCTTTCCACATTCCATATTATTTTGTCTGGTGTGTTTATACATTAGTCCTTAAGATCTCCCTTGTCTTATGTACCCCGGGTCCCCCGGAGTTTTAGTCTGGCTCTGGCGAGTATACACTTTTTGTCTTTGCATGATTCTTTTAAGTGACATATGCCCAATTACCTCAAACTCGGCACCAAGTCCTAAATGTAACCAATGCTTATGTCTAATAAAATAAAACACCTCATATACAGTATATGTGGTGTTCCTGGGGTCACAGAAAATGAATAATGATCTACAAATGTACAAAATGCACATAAATATGAGATTATAAAAACAAATAAAGGATAAAAAGCCGTAAGTAAAGAGGACACCTTTCCAAAGCACTTCCAGTCTAAATAAAATAGTACAGTATTTCTGTGATAGTTCGCCTTTGAAAAATGTGTTTTAGATTAACCACTTAACTGACGATTTTTCCCCCCAAAAAATGCTCAGAATTTTTTTTTTCATGAGTGAATTATGTGAAGAACATGAATTTAACCCTATCCAAAATGATTTTAGTTAAAAAAAAAAAAAAGTGTTTTTTTTTTTAAATAATATTTTTTCCGAAATATCGATCGGGAACATCACGACCATTGGAACATCGGTAACATCAAGACTTTAGTTTTTAGAGCCTGGACAGCTGCCAGGTACACAGGAAGGGGAGGTCCGGGGGTGGCTTGGGGAGGTTGTTTTACACTTAGTAGTGGCTGCTATTGTCTGCAGTCGCTGGGGGTGCGGGGTCCTGCCATGCTGACCGATCAGCAATGATCGTCAGTACGGCAACACTGGGGGAGGATGCTGGAGGGCAGAGTTTTTATTCGATTTTAAGTTCGAGCGAAGCCGAATCAAATTGACAATCTTTTACACTCATCAAATCGCACATTTACTAAAGTTCCATTTTGAAATCGATTTGCAAAATAAAATTCGATGTTGTTCGATTTTGACTAGTGATTTGCATTCGGTTTAGGATATCCATTTCACAATCAAATATAAAATCACCTATAAAGTCGAATGCAAAATCGAAAAAGCTTTCTCATTTATTCGTATTAGTCCAAATATATCACATGCAAGAAGTTGCTGTGGTTCCTCTAATTCTGGTTTGCGTACGTCTCTGATTGTAGGGGCACCTGCGTATGCACAGGAGCCGTTCTGTGTATGTGCAGAAAGGGTTCTGCATCGTCGCACACAGTGCCCCCTAAGCCGCAGACTGTCACCGCTTGGGGGTGGGGAGCCCAAAGACACAGGAGCGATGTGCACTGCTTCCATCTCTGAATGAGGCCCATAATTCCTACATCCACAGTGAACCACGTTTGGGACCCTTTTATTTGGAGATGTGTGCAGATCCTCAAATTTTTCTTGATTTCTTTTTAAAATTAATCAAAACCTCTAAAATCATGTAATTTGTACCTATCACATAGAGGATTTACAGTATTCTTAATATCTGGTCTGATTTATTGACAGGCGCTATGGCGGCTACACCTGCGATTCTGTACGCTGAGGATGTGCAAAATTATTATTTTTTAAACAGCAGCCCTGAAAAAGTGCAGAGACGCCCACCGGAGCCATCACAAAGGCACAGCAACTGCGAACACGTTCCCAGGTCACACGCAGATCCTTCAATTCATCTGCTTGATTAAATCCACGGAGTATGGATTTGCAGGCTCACCAAACAACACGCCCCAAAAATTATTACGACACACCTGTGTTTTATTCCACCACTACCCCGTCAACGCCCACAAATGGTGTCTGTCAGTCACTCTGAGTAAAGGTATGCACTTCAAGTAGAATCGCTATTAGACTTTGGTGCATGCGCTTAATTGCAAAGACATCGATTGCTAGTATTTTGGGGATTTGCAGTTCCATTTCGTGTTCTAATGCTAGTAAATGAATTAGGTGATCCTATATTGATCTATGTAAAAGTACCAATGTTTTGCCAATATTCGATTTTGAGTGGGATTTGGTGTTATATTTGATTTTACATCAAATTTGCCTTTAGTAAGTCTCCACATTGCAAAATTGAATGCAAATTGGAGGAAAAATCACCAAAACCCCCAAATCGAACATTAGTAACTACTGTATACCCTCTTATCTTTATATAATTATCTACTGACACCTAGAGGTTTTCATGGAGAGCTGCAGTCATTTTAAGCAGAATTTGCCAGTTGGTACTGTAAGGGCCTAGTGGGTCATTCCGACCTGATCACACGCTGACGTTTTTCACAGCGCAGCGAACAGGTCACTACTGCGCATGCACCGCAATGCGCAGGCACGTCGTACGGGTACAAAGCGGATCGTTGCTCTGCGATGGATTTAACGAAGAATCCATTCGCACAGCCGATCGCAAGGAGATTGACAGGAAGAGGGCGTTTGTGGGTGTCAACTGACCGTTTTCTGGGAGTGTTTGGAAAAACGCAGGCGTGTCCAAGCCTTTGCAGGGCAGGTGTCTGACGTCACTTCCGGTTCCGGACAGGCTGAAGTGATCGCAAGGGCTGAGTAAGTTCTGAGCTACTCAGAAACTGCACAAACTATTTTTGTACTGCTCGGCTGCACATGCGATTGCACCCTTGCACAGCAAAAAAGTTAGCGCGTGGTCAACTCGGCATGACCCTCCTAATTCAGATCTGATCGCAGCAGCAAATTTGTTAGCTAATGGGCAAAACCATGTGCACTGCAGGTGGGCAGATATAACGTGCAGAGAGTTACATTTGGGTGGGGAGTGTTCAAACTGAAATCTAAATTGCAGTGTAAAAATAAAGCAGCCAGTATTTATCCTGCACAAAAACAAAATAACCCCCCAAAATGTAACTCTCTCTGCACATGTTATATCTGCCTCCCCTGCAGTGCACATGGTTTTGCCCATTAGCTAACAAATTTGATGCTGCGATCAGGTCTGAATTAGGCCCTAAATGTGTCAATTTATTGGAGCCCTGGGAACTGCATTCTGGAACTGCTTTTTACAGGGATCATCCATACCTGTAGTGGCCTTTTCTGATTTATACAGTAATTGAACTGTAGTATTCAACACCCACCTGTTTAATTGCTCCTATGGTAACTTCCATAGGAATGGTGCAACCGTAATGAAATTATAAAATGTGTATCAGACTTGCTCAATGTCGGATTGGGGCATGAAGGGCCCACCGGGGGGATACTGTTGTAAGGGCCCATGCTTAAAGGTATGGCCAGGCTCCAGTGGGGGTGTGGCCAGCCACCACAGAGGTTTGGCTGACCATTATAGAGTACATGGGCTAGGCCACTTGGTAAATATATAATAAACCATATTATTGTGAAGTGTAACATATGTATAATGCATAATTCAAGTGCACCCTAGAGGAGGAGGGGGCCCACAGGCAGTGGGTCCCACCAGAGGTTTCCCCTGTCCTCCTGTGGGCCAGTCCTACCCTGGACTTGTTGACTTTTTCTTTTCTTTCCATACTTCCTTTATTAACTGATAACACTTGCTCAGTACAGGCAGAAAAGAGACATGGAAGAATTTACTTGGAAAACACTTTTCTGTTCAGTGCCAGGCAGGTGAGATAATTAGTCCCAATGTACCATAATCCACAGCGCAGGAACAGAAGAGTACAGTAAGTCATACATGTTTTGTTATACAAGCTAGAGCTTTATCTGAACATATTAGTCAGGGTTTGAGCAGTTTTCACCTGATCTGTGCCAGAGCATTTGTATAGACGGAGTTATCTACATCGCTGTGGTATTCATCTGGAGGCATCACCCCTGTGGCAGGATGCAAGAGAATGGCATCACCATGACAATGGCAGATAAAGAGTAATACACTTTGGGGTATATTTACTAAGCAGTGATAAGAACGGAGAAGTGAGCCAGTGGAGAAATTTCACCATCAACCAATCAGCAGCTCTGTATCATTTTATAGTATGCAAATTATGGATGTTACTTCAGTGCTGATTGGTTGCCATGGGCAACTTCTCCACTGGCTCACTTCTCCACTCTTATCACTGCTTAGTAAATGTACTCCTTAATCACCTACAGTATCAGGTTAATAATAGCCATTTCTTAGATAGGGATGTAGTTATGTGGCCGGCGGACGGGAGACCGCTGGTCACTATACCGACACACCGACCGAATGCCTGCCTGATAATCGGTATGCCGACTAACAGGGACTATTCCCACTCAAGGGTGTCCACGACACCCATAGAGTGGGAATAAAACCTGTGGCGAGTGCAGCAAGCCCCGGAGCCCGCAAGGGGGCTTCGTTGCACTTGCCCCCTCCCCCCCGGCAATCTAAAACTTGGGATCTCGGAGTCGGTATAGTGACCGGCGGGATCCCAAACATTGGTCACCCGAACCTAAACCTCTTAGATATACATCCAGTTGCAGAGCTGATGCTCCAAAGGTTAGAAAACAAACAAACAATCACTAGGTCTTAAACAAAGAGATGGCTATGACACTTCTTATATTTTGAACAGAAATTCTATTTTAGAACACATGTATATCATTATCTGTATAATAATATTGCATAACAATTTAACGAGAAAGCTGTATATTGGGCACGATTCGGACCTGATCGCTGCTGTGTGTAATTTAATGGGGTTGAGTACGAAATATCGGCATTCAGTATCATAAAGGTCAGGATGATAACAGCAGCATCCCATCAGTCATAATCCCCATGGATCACGGTACGTATTTAAACTTTACCCCTACCCCACCCTCCCGCAGCCTAACCATAACTTTCCCCCTAGTTCCAAAACCTAACCGTCCCTGCCGCAGTCTAACCCTAACCAGTTGCCCCTGCAGCTGAACCCTAACCCCCCTCCTGCAGCCTGACCCTAACCGTTCCATCCCCGTAACCTAACCTTAACCTACCCCACCCCAGCTGCCTAACCCTCCTCCAAAGGCCTAACCCTAACCCCCTCATATTTAGTATTTTCTCCTTTCCCTCATACAGAATGTAAGGATTACGTATATCATATCAACCATCCTGTATTTCTTACATTTTTATATCGATCCTTAGGTATGTCTCTACTGCCATCTGTTGACTAAGCTTATTTTTTTACCGTTATATTAATTCTAGATATTGCATGATGCTGTATGTATGCCTCCTTATTCTCTATCAAGCCTGGTACAATAAACATAAGAATCCAGTGTCTTTGTCATATCACACAATTATTCTGTACACAGACAAAAGAAATGGTGATATGATACTAGGCCATTATGTCTACTACAGGTATATAAATGTGTGTGATACTTGCTAATGGACGGAGATTTTTAATTATGAGGAGAAGGAGACTGTGATTCTGGTTTTAATGCAAGTTATACCAATTTTTACCTGTCTAAATAATAATTAGACGTGCACATCCTATGGGACGATTTGAGGGTACACAAAAATAGGATTTGAATTACCTATCGGTAAATCCTTTTCTCGTAGTCCATAAGGGATATTGGGGAGACTTAGTACGATGGGGTACAGACGGGGTCCAAAGGAGCCGGTGCACTTTAAATTTATTCACTGGGTGTGCTGGCTCCTCCCCTCTATGCTCCCTCCCACAGGCAGTTATATATAAAACAGTGCCCGAAGGAGAAAGAACATACATGAGAGAAGGAACAGAACAACAATGAGCGGTGAGATTTATACACCAGCACACCACGAACATAAAACAACCAGCAATGGCTGGTAACCAAACGGCAACAACTGAACAGGTAACTATAGAAAAAACTACCTGCAGAAAAGTCAACGCGGGAGCCCAATATCCCTTATGGACTGCAAGAAAAGGATTTACCGGTAGGTAATTAAAATCCTATTTTCTCTAGTATCCATAAGGGATACTGGGGAGACTTAGTACGATGGGGATGTCCCAAAGCTTCCTGGGCAGGAACGTGTGGAGACGTCTGCTCTTTGGCCAGGGTATCAAACTTGTAGAACTTAACAAAAGCGTTCTTCCCAGACCAGGTAGCAGCTCGGCATAACTGCAAGGCCGAGACTCCACGGGCAGCCACCCAGGAAGAGCCCACCGATCTTCTAGAGTCGGCTTTTAGAGACTTAGGAACAGGCAAGGCTGCCAACACATAGGCCTGCTGGATAGTTAGCCTAAGCCAACGAGCAATGGACTGCTTTGAAGCAGGGCAAGCCTTTTTCTGCGCATCATAGAGCACGAACAAGGAATCCATCTTTCTGATGTGAGCTGTTCTCTTGACATAGATCTTCAAGGCTCGCACAGCATCCAATGCCTCCAGAGGAGCAGAAACGCCAGAACTTGACGGAACCACAATAGGTTGATTCAGGTGGAACGCAGAGACAACCTTCGGCAGGAACTGCTGCCTAGTCCTGGGCTCCGCTCTGTCCTCATAGAAGACCAAGTAAGGGCTTCTACACAATAAGGCCTCCAATTCCGAGACACGCCTAGCAGAAGCCAGGGCCAGTAACATCACCGTCTTCCACGTGAGGTACTTCTCTTCTACCATCGTCAGAGGATCAAACCAGGAGGACTGTAGAAATTCCAACACTACATTCAAATCCCAGGGTGCCGTGGGCGGCACAAAAGGAGGTTGAATGTGAAGTACTCCGTGCAAGAAGGTCTGACCTTCTGGCAATACTGCCAATTTCTTCTGGAAGAAAATTGTGAGGGCTGAAATATGGGGGGCAATTCCAAGTTGATTGCAGCAGGATATTTTTTAGCAGTTGGGCAAAACCATGTGTACTGCAGGGGGGGCAGATATAACATTTGCAGAGAGAGTTAGATTTGGGTGGGTTATTTTGTTTCTGTGCAGGGTAAATACTGGCTGCTTTATTTTTACACTGCATTTTAGATTGCAGATTGAACTCACCACACCCAAATCTAACTCTCTCTGCAAATGTTATACCAACTGCTAAAAAAATTCCTGCTGCGATCAACTTGGAATTACCCCCATGGGCCTTAATGGAACCCAGATGTAAGCCCTTATCCACACCAGCCTGCAAGAAATGTAAGAAACATCCCAAGTGGAGACAAATTGGGGGTTATTCCGAGTTGATCGCTCGCTAGCGAATTTTAGCAGCCGTGCAAATGCTATGCCGCCTCCCACTGGGAGTGTATTTTAGCTTAGCAGAAGTGCGAACGACAGGATCGCACAGCGGCTACAAAATAATTTTGTGCAGTTTCAGAGTAACTTCAGACCTACTCAGCGCTTGCAATCACTTCAGACTGTTCAGTTACTGTTTTGACGTCACGAACACGCCCTGCTTTCCACCAGCCACGCCTGCAATTTTCCTGGCACGCCTGCGTTTTTCGGAACAATCCCTGAAAATGGTCAGTTGACACCCAGAAACGCCCACTTCCTGTCAATCACTCTGCGGCCGGCAGTCCGACTGAAAAGCTTCGCTAGACCTTGTGTGAAACTACATTGGCCGTTGTGAAAGTACGTCACGTGTGCGCATTGCGCCGCATACGCATGTGCAGAAGTGCCGTTTCTTTGCATCATCGCATCATGCGCAGCGAACATTTTCAGCTAGCGTTCAACTTGGAATGACCCCCATCGTCTCCAGATATGATGATAGTGTTTTGACGTTACAGGTTTCCTGGTCTGAACCATGGTAGCAATGACTCTTTTGGAAAGGCCCTTGTGAGCTAGGATGTACCGCTCAACCTCCATGCCATCAAACAAAGTCACCGTAAGTCTGGGTAGACGAATGGTCCTTGTTAAAGAAGATCTCTTCTTAGTGGTATAGGCCAAGGGTCTTCAACGGACATGTCCAGAAGATCCGTGTACCATGCCCCCCGAGGCCAATCCGGGGCAATCAGAATTGCCTGGACTCTTTCATTTCTGATTCGCTTGAGCGCCCTTGGCAGCAACGGAATCAGAGGAAACAGGTAGACCAGTCGGTAAGGCCAAGGTGACGTCAGTGCATCCACTGCCCTCGACTGAGGGTCCCTGGTTCATGAGCAATACCAATGAAGCTTCTTGTTGAGTCAAGAAGCCATCATGTCTATTTGTGGGCAGCCCCACCGGTCGATGATCTTCTGAAACACCTGATGGTGGAGCCGCCACTCCCCGGGGTGGAGATTGTGATGACTCGGGAAGTTCGCTTCCCACTTGTCCACTCCCGGAATGAAGATTGCCAACATTGCCCTTACATTTCTTTCTGCCCAGAGGAGTATCTTTGACATCTCTCGCATGCAAGCCCTGCTTTTTGTCCCTCTTTGCCGATTGATGTACACCACTGCTGTGGCATTGTCCGACTGTACTTGAATCGCGTGATCCCTAAGTAGAGGAGAGGCCTGAAGCAGAGCATTGTAGATCACCCGAAGTTCCAGAATGTTGATAGGAAAGAGGGCTTTGTGGGCTGACCACCTGCCCAGGAACTGAGCACCTTGGGTGACAGCTCCCCATCCTCTCAGACTTGCATATGTCGTGAAGAGGATCCAATCCTGAATCCTGAAACTCCAGCCTTCCAGTGGATTGGAATACTGCAACCACCACAGGAGGGAAATCCTGGCCTGAGGTGACAACCATATCATCTGGTGCATCTGTAGAGGTTATCCGGACCACTTGCTCAGGAGATCCAAATGAAATGTTCTGGCATGGAACCTCCCATATTGAATCACCTCATATGAAGCAACCATCTTCCCCAACAATCTTATGCAAAGATGGATACTCGAGCAGGTCGGAGCACCATGTGGACGATCTCCTCAAGTGTTCTCACCTTGTCCTCCGGGAGGAACATCTTCTGGGCCACAGTATCCAGTAATATCCCCAGGAACAGGAGCCACTGAGTTGGCTCCAGGTGGGACTTCTGTAAATTGAGAATCCACCCATGGTGTGACAGAAGTTGGATAGTGCGGTCGATATGGAGCAATAAAAGCTCCCTGGATTTTGCTTTTATCAGAAGATCGTCCAAGTAAGGGACAACATTGACCTAAATCGGAATATGAAGGTAGGCGTCCTTGATATCCAGGGAAACCATGAATTCCTGTTCTTCCAGGCCCACAATCACTGCTCTTAAGGATTCTATTTTGAACTTGAAAACCTTTAGGTAAGGGTTCAAGGACTTTAGATTCAAAATGGGCCTTACCGAACCGTCCGGCTTTGGTACAACAAACAGGTTGGAGGAATAACCCTTTCCACATTGTTGTATTGGTACTGGAACAATAACGTGGGACTAGACCAACTTTTGGATGGCCTGTTGCAACGTAACTTGCGTATCCTCCAAAGCTGGTAAGCTTGATTTTAAAAATCGTTGGGGATGAGAGCTGTCGAACGCCAGCTTGTAGCTCTGAGAAATGAGGTCCTTGACCCAGGTATCCTGGCAGGAACCTTCCCAGACGCGGCTGAAGTGACGCAGTCGAGCTCCCACCTTGGGATGAGTGGGCACCGTCATGCTGAGAACTTAGTGGAAGCAGAACTGGTGCTCTGTTCCTGAGAACCAGTGTTCGCAGGTCTTCTGGTCTTACCTCTGGTGCCTCTAGCCGCATTGTAGGCACCTCTGGCCCTAGATCAAGATCTGTTAGACCAAAAAGACTGAACAGACAGCCCCGGGTAGGAATGCCTAGCCGGCGGGGCCCCAGAGGGGAGAAACGTGGATTTCGCCACAGTAACCTTATAAATCCACGTATCCAACTCAACCCCAAAGAGCCATTCCCCAGAAAAGGGGAGAGATTCCACACTGCACTTGGACTCTGCGGTCGCTATCCATTGACGCAACCACAAGGCACTGCGCGCTGACACTGCCATGGCAGAGGTCCTAGCATTAATATTGTCCATTTCCTTGAGCCAATCACACAGGTCGTTTGCAGTGACCTGAATGTGCTTCAGGGGAGTCACTGTAGTGACCAGAGGCATATCCCTGGAGAGGCCCTCCTGAATTTGAGAAGCCCACGTGTGAATGGCATGGGTCATCCAGCAACCTGCTATGACCGGCCTTTGCGACACACCTGCTGCTGTATAGATAGACTTTAGTGTAGTCTCTATTTTTCTGTTCCCAGGGTCCTTTTTGGTAACTGAGCCCGGGGCAGGCAGCACCACCTTTTTAGACAGTCGAGAGACTGATACATCAACCCCTGGGGGTTCTTCCCAGAATTTCCTACCTTCAGTAGCAAATGGGAAAGTGTGCAAAAATCTTTTTGACACTTGGTATTTTTTCTCTGGATTCTGCCAGGCTAACTTAAACAGGTCATCTAACTCTGCAGAATCAGGGAAAGTGACATTAGGCTTGTTCTGTGTAAAGAAAAATGACTGCTGTGATGCAGCGTCCTCTAGAGGGAGTTTTAACACATCCCATATAACACGTCCCATATAGCCAGAATGAGGGGTTTAATACCCTGAGCAGAAGTGGAATCCCCACTAATGGGATCCAAGTCCTCCCTATCCTCCTGTACATCTTCATCTTAATCAGAGAGTAGTAGTAAACCATGCTTTTGTGGTCCTGAGTTAGAGAGGAGGGGACTGTGTAACATCCGCCCTGGCAGCTAGGTCTGCAACAGCCTGTTGTAGTAGCTGAGTTTTTTGAGCATTAGCAGTGAGTTGTGATGACATATCAGACATCAAATTTTTAAGGGCACCTAGCCAGGAAGGCTCTTGACCCTCTCCCCCAGCCCCCTCACTGAGTTGTGAAGATTGGCTGCATTGTTTACATGACACAGAATCAAATGATAAGGGAGAGAATCTGGTGTGGCATACACTGCATAGTTTGTGTTTACCCATGTTCCCAGTAAAGCACAGGGCCGCCATCAGGGGGGTGCTGGGGGCACATCTGTCCCGGGCCCAGCCTCTCTGACAGGGAGAGGAGAGCCCGGGATGCTCATGCAGCCACCTGTCCACCCGCTGCAGTCCGCGCCATTCCGTGGTCGTCCCCGCTGTTCTGCCACTGTCCTCCAACTCTCCAGCAGCTTTATATTGAATACTTCCCTTCAAAAATGGCCGCTGCCACAGAGGAGACAGTTATTTAAGATACTAGAGGAGCCCTCTAGTATCTTGAATAACTGTCTCCTCTTAGGTGGCGGCCATTTTGGAAGGGACGTTTTCAATACAGCTGTAGGAGGATGGAGGAGAGCAGCAGAACAGCAGGGATGGAGGCGGGCAAGCAGCGGCATCAGCATCCCGGGCCCTCCCAACAGCGGTACATGTAGGTATGTATGTATGCATGCATGTGTGTATATAATACACACACACACACACACACACACACACACACACACACACACACATTCATTAACTGGTGCAATTCTAAAGCTGACTCCTCCACAGTGGGGAGGCAGGGGGCTGAAAATTTTGTCAGTCTCGGGCCCCGCAATTTCTGATGGCAGCCCTGGTAACGCACAATCACATACACAGACAAGTAATAACTAGCAAGCCTGCCCCTTGCTGTATCATACCCTCCAACATTTTACACATAAAAATCTGTACAAATTAGGAAAGGGGGCGTGGTCACGGTAAAGGGAGCGTGGTCACGCCCCCTTTTCTATACTTTTAATGGGAATTTGGAGAGTCAAAACTCAGTACAGACCATAAAAAAGGTACTGTACCTGGCAAAAAGGTACAGTTGGAGGGTATGCTGTATGTGAGAGGGAGATAGAGGGGACTAGCACACCCCAGCTACACAGCCCCAGTGAGGTTGTAAGCTGTTATATTACAATGAAACACGTATGATTACAGTCCCTTAGAGGACACAGATCATGTACAATAGCGGCTCTCCCCCTTTGCTGCACCCTGTACCAGTTTTCCAGCATTTTCTGAGTGTCAGGAGGAGCTGTGTGTGCCTGCTGCTGCTGTAAGCAGAGGAAGGTGCCAAAATACCGCTGGTCCCTCTCTGACTCTCTGAGGTACCTCCACCCCCCCCCCCTCCCCCACCAATGGCGCCAGAGCTACAGTGTTTTTTATACTGGCAATGTCACCCAATTAGCGTAAAAACATCACACAAGTGCTAGTTTAAGCCACCGCTAGCCAGTGTACACAGGGGGCTATAGCGGGTCCCCCCCAGGAGGGTCCCATATGTTTCCCCTGCATGTCAGCCGCACTTTGAACCGGGGGACTCCCCTAGCAGGGCCCCTGGTTAGTTCTCACCACAGACGTCCCCTTCAGGCATATGTTAGGGGTGTGTGGCGTGCTGCGATTGCGACAGCTAAGGCGCAGTGCCCTGCTGTACAAATAACCTCTCAGGATGGTGGTCCTGCAGCAGGGGAAGCGGCTCTGACACCTCGCAAGGCCGGTGACCGCTCCTTCCTCCCCCAAACTCCCATGGTGCAGGTATGCCGTTGCCCAAACAGCATACCGAAAATAATAGAAGTTTAAAAGAAACTGAAGAAAACTCTCTGGAGCTGCAGAGATGTGCATCCTCTCCTGAGGGCACTTTTTTTTAAAACTGCCTGTGGGAGGGGGCATAGAGGGGAGGAGCCAGCACACCCAGTGAAGAAATTTAAAGTGCATCGGCTTCCGTCTATACCCCATCGTATTAAGTCTCCCCAATATCCCTTATGGATGCTAGAGAAATATGATGGCCATTGCAATCTTTAGCTGATCACAAATCCTTAGATATATCGTATAGTGTGTATCCATCTTAAGTCCCGTATTCAACGTATTTAAAGAAAACTATACAGTAAGGAACTTCTCACCAACAGACCTGTCCTGATACTGGAAAAGGAACACTGGCACTATTCCATCTGGTAAATTGATATGCACCAACCTTGCACCTACCTGTGATATGATAGCACTGTTCCTCCTCACTCCACACAACACGGCTGCACCAGTAATCAGCGATTGAACTCACCACATCCCAGCCTCCGCTCATAGCAAAAAAGCCTGAATCCTAAAAATGGAAATGGGAAGAAGAGGACTAAACGTAAATAAATACACTAATTACTAATTGTCTTTTGTCAGGTGTGACCCCTCTTGTATTCATGGAGGAGTACTAGATGATGCACAAGGTTATTTTACACTTAAGGGTATATTCAATAAGAGTCAGAAACTGCTGTCTTGTCAGAGGGGTTCCGGCCTATTCAATACGGGCAAATACGGGAAACCCGACTTGTCAGAATGCTGTCGGAAAGCAGGTGGATCAGTGGCATACCAGCTGATCCGCCTGCTGCTGACGGAAACGGGGCCAAATCCGACAGGTTTTGGCCCCCTTTCCGACAAACTCAATCTGACTTGAAAACAAGGATTGAGGTGAGGAAACGGGGCTGCGGTGCGGCGGGCTACAGGGAGCGGGGATAAGAGGTACTTTGACGGCCGCCCCCCGGCCAGGCACCTCTCTCCCTGCGGTGCCTCCCCCGCCGCCGCAGACATCACCACCGCTGTCAGCTCTGGCCGCCAATCTCAGCTCCCCCACCGGCCGCTGCTCACTGTTCCCCCCGCCGCTGCTGTCAGCGTACCTGCCAGCCGCTGGCAGCAGCGGCAGGATAAGACACACAGGGAACGGGCAAATCCGACAGTCGGATTTGGCCGCTCTTTGAATAGGGGTTGTTGGGTCCATTCCGACAACTGCATGGAGATTAGTTGATCGCACCAGCAGCAAAAAGTTGCTTGGTGCGATCAACTCGGAATGAGGGCCATGGTTTTGCCCAATTGCTAACAAATTTGCTGCTGCGATCAGGTCTGAATTACCCCTATAGTTAAAACTTTTATTACATTTTATTTCAGTGCTGATCATTGCCTCTACACTACTTCTCATAAACGCATGTTACTGGAAACATAGGATGATACAGCTGTGCAATAGTCCTCCTATTGCTGAGTGCCAATAAACCTGCCACATCCTGATATAAATATTTCTGAAGCTGGGATTCTCCAGACGGGTGGTCTTCAGGTTGCCGACTGTTGGGATCCTGGCGCACAGTATACCGGCGCCGGAATCCCGACAGCCGGCATACTGACAGTTTTTCTCCCTCGTGGGGGTCCACGACCCCCCTGGAGGGAGAATAAATGCGCGTCACCGTGCCCGCAGCGTAGCGAGTGCAGTGAGCCCGCAAGGGGCTCATTTGCGCTCGCCACGCTGTCGGTATGCCGGCGGTCGGGCTTCTGGCGCCGGTATGCTGGTCGTCGGGAGCCCGGCCGCCGGCATACCCTACCACACCCCTCCAGACACTGCTAGCTGGAAAAACAGTTCACAGGACAGCTAACATTTAGCTGGTTGTTTTCTACCCAAATTATAGCACTGTACATAATAGTAAAACCCAATTTGCTCAATGTGTCAACATACAAAATGTCAATACCATAATGTTAGCATGGTTTGAATGTTGACACCGACATACTGCTGTAATATTCAAAATGTCAACATTATTAATGTCGACAAATCCGAATGTCAATACATGAAATTAGGGTTATGCTGTAATTAAGGTTAGGCTAAATTAGGATTGTCAACAGTGAGAATGTTGACATTATGTACCACACAACTCAGGGGGTAATTCTGATCTGATCGCAAATTTGTTAGCTAATGGGCAAAACCATGTGCACTGCAGGGGAGCAGATATAACATTGCAGAGAGAGTTAGATTTGGGTGGGTTATTTTGTTTATGTGCAGGGTAAATGCAGGCTGCTTTATTTTGACACTGCAATATAAATTTCAGTTTGAACCAGTGGCGGAACTCAGAGGCGGCCCAAACCAATATGATGCCCTAGGCAAGATTTTGGTTGGTGCCCCTTATCTCCGCCGCTAGTTCTGCCTCTGACCCTGCACCCCTTTCCCAGCACCATTCAACTCTCACCCATAGCAGTACTCATTTTGGTGCTCCTACCTCTTATATTTTAAATAGGAACATTGCGCACATTCGGCATACAACCCAAAAAGTAGTGATGTGCACCGGAAATTTTTCGGGTTTTGGTTTTGGATCCGGTTCCGCGGACGTGTTTTGGATTCGGACGCGTTTTGGCAAAACCTCCCTGAAATTTTTTTGTCGGATTCGGGTGTGTTTTGGATTCCGTTTTTTTTTTACAAAAACCCCTCAAAAACAGCTTAAATCATAGAATTTGGGGGTCATTCTGATCCCATAGTATTATTAACCTCAATAACCATAATTTCCACTCATTTCCAGTCTATTCTGAACACCTCGCACCTCACAATATTATTTTTAGTCCTAAAATTTGCACCAAGGTCGCTGGATGACTAAGCTAAGCGACCCAAGTGGCCGACACAAACACCTGGCCCATCTAGGAGTGGCACTGCAGTGTCAGACAGGATGGCCGATTTAAAAAATAGTCCCCAAACAGCACATGATGCAAAGATAAATGAAAGAAAAAAGAGGTGCAAGATGGAATTGTCCTTGGGCCCTCCCACCCACCCTTATGTTGTATAAACAGGACATGCACACTTTAACAAACCCATCATTTCAGCGACAGGGTCTGCCACACGACTGTGACTGAAATGACTGGTTGGTTTGGGCCCCCACCAAAAAAAGAAGCAATCAATATCTCCTTGCACAAACTGGCTCTACAGAGGCAAGATGTCCACCTCCTCCTCATCCTCCGATACTCACCCCTTTCACTGTGTACATCCCCCTCCTCACAGATTATTAATTCGTCCCCACTGGAATCTACCATCTCGGGTCCCTGTGTACTTTCTGGAGGCAATTGCTGGTGAATGTCTCGACAGAAGAATTGATTATAATTAATTTTGATGAACATCATCTTCTCCACATTTTCTGGAAGTAACCTCGTACGCCGATTGCTGACAAGGTGAGCGGCTGCACTAAACACTCTTTCGGAGTACACACTGGAGGGGGGTGCAACTTAGGTAAAATAAAGCCAGTTTGTGCAAGGGCCTCCAAATTTTCTCTTTTTCCTGCCAGTGTACGTACGGACTGTCTGACGTGCCTACTTGGATGCGGTCACTCATATAATCCTCCACCATTCTTTCAATGGTGACAGAATCATATGCAGTGACAGTAGACGACATGTCAGTAATCGTTGGCAGTTCCTTCAGTCCGGACCAGATGTCAGCACTCACTCCAGACTGCCCTGAATCACCGCCAGCGGGTGGGCTCGGAATTCTTAGCCTTTTCCTCGCAGCCCCAGTTGTGGGAGAATGTGAAGGAGGAGCTGTTGACGTGTCACGTTCCATTTGACTTGACAAGTGTCTCACCAGCAGGTCTTTGAACTTCTGCAGACTTGTGTCTGCCGGAAAGAGAGATACAACGTAGGTTTTAAATCTAGGATCGAGCACGGTGGCCAAATTGTAGTGCTATGATTTCAACAGATTGACCACCCGTGAATCCTGGTTAAGTGAATTAAGGGCTCCATCCACAAGTCCCACATGCCTAGCGGAATCGCTCTGTTTTAGCTCCTCCTTCAATCTCTCCAGCTTCTTCTGCAAAAGCCTGATGAGGGGAATGACCTGACTCAGGCTGGCAGTGTCGGAACTGACTTCACGTGTGGCAAGTTCAGAGGGTTGCAGAACCTTGCACAACGTTGAAATCATTCTCCACTGCGCTTGAGTCAGGTGCATTCCCCCTCCTTTGCCTATATCGTAGGCAGATGTATAGGCTTGAATGGCCTTTTGCTGCTCCTCCATCCTCTGAAGCATATAGAGGGTTGAATTCCACCTCGTTACCACCTCTTGCTTCAGATGATGGCGGGGCACGTTCAGGAGTGTTTGCTGGTGCTCCAGTCTTCGGCACGCGGTGGCTGAATGCAGAAAGTGGCCCACAATTCTTCGGGGCCACGACAGCATCTCTTGCACACCCCTGTCGTTTTTTAAATAATTCTGCACCACCAAATTCAATGTATGTGCAAAACATGGGACGTGCTGGAATTTGCCCACATGTAATGCACGCACAATATTGGTGGCATTGTCTGATGTCACAAATCCCCAGGAGAGTCCAATTGGGGTAAGCCATTCTGCAATGATGTTCCTCAGTTTCCGTAAGAGGTTGTCAGCTGTGTGCCTCTTATGGAAAGCGGTGATACAAAGCGTAGCCTGCCTAGGAACGAATTGGCGTTTGCGAGATGCTGCTACTGGTGCCGCCGCTGCTGTTCTTGCTGCGGGAGGCAATACATCTACCCAGTGGGCTGTCACAGTCATATAGTCCTGAGTTTGCCCTGCTCCACTTGCCCACATGTCCGTGGTTATGTGGACATTGGGTACAACTGCATTTTTTAGGACACTGGTGACTCTTTTTTTCTGAGGTCTGTGTACATTCTTGGTATCGCCTGCCTAGAGAAGTGGAACCTAGATGGTATTTGGTACTGGGGACACACTAACTCAATAAATTCTCTAATTCCCTGTGAATTAACGGTGGATACCGGACACACGTTTAACACCACCCAGGCTGCCAAGGCCTGAGTTATCTGCTTTGCAGCAGGATGACTGCTGTGATATTTCATCTTCCTCGCAAAGGACTGTTGGACAGTCAATTGCTTACTGGAAGTAGTACAAGTGGTCTTCCGACTTCCCCTCTGGGATGACGATCGACTCCCAGCAGCAACAACAGCAGCGCCAGCAGCAGTAGGCGTTACACTCAAGGATGCATCGGAGGAATCCCAGGCAGGAGAGTACTCGTAAGACTTGCCAGTGACATGGCCTGCAGGACTATTGGCTTTCCTGTCTAAGGAGGAAATTGACACTGAGGGAGTTGGTGGTGTGGTTTGCAGGAGCTTGGTTACAAGAGGAAGGGATTTAGTTGTCAGTGGACTGCTTCCGCTGTCACCCAAAGTTTTTGAACTGGTCAATGACTTCTGATGAATGCGCTCCAGGTGACGTATAAGGGAGGATGTTCCGAGGTGGTTAACGTCCTTACCCCTACTTATTACAGCTTGACAAAGGCAACACACGGCTTGACAAATGTTGTCCGCATTTCTGTTAAAATAATTCCACACCGACGAGGTGATTATTTTTGTAACTTGACCAAGCATGTCAATGGCCATATTCGTCCCACGGACAACAGGTATCTTCCCGGGTGTCTGACTTAAAGAAACCACCTCACCATCAGAATCCTCCTTGTCAATTTCCTCAGCGCTAGCAACACCCATATCCTCATCCTGGTGTACTTCAACAGTGACATCTTCAATTTGACTATCAGGAACTGGACTTTGGGTGCTCCTTCCAGCACTTGCAGGGGGCTTGCAAATGGTGGAAGGCGCCACCTCTTCCCGTCCAGTGTTGGGAAGGTCAGGCATCGCAACCGACACAATTGCACTCTCCTTGGGGATTTGTGATTTAGAAGAACGCACAGTTCTTTGCTGTGCTTTTGCCAGCTTAATTCTTTTCATTTTTCTAGTGAGAGGATGAGTGCTACCAGCCTCATGTGAAGCTGATCCACTAGCCATGAACATAGGACAGGGCCTCAGCTGTTCATTGCCACTCCGTGTCGTAAATGGCATATTGGCAAGTTTACGCTTCTCATCAGACGCTTTTAATTTCGATTTTTGGGTCATTTTACTGAACTTTTGTTTTTGGATTTTACATGCTCTCTACTATGACATTGGGCATCGGCCTTGGCAGATGACGTTGATGACATTTCATCATCTCGGCCATGACTAGTGGCAGCAACTTCAGCACGAGGTGGAAGTGGATCTAGATCTTTCCCTATTTTAACCTCCACATTTTTGTTCTCCATTTTTTAATGTGTGGAATTATATGCCAGTAATATATCAATAGCAATGGCCTACTGTACCGTACTGCTATATATTATATACTGGTGGATAATTACCAAATCGTTAAGAACTGTAAAAACAGTTCTTATCCAGGATCCTCTTTAATAAAAACCCGCAAGCTGGATAAGAACTGTTTTTACAGTTCTGAACGATTTGGTAATTATCCATCTGTCTTTCCCATTGGAGACTGTGCAATATATTATGCTGCTATAATCATTTTACCAACCTATGAATTTTATATTTATTGTTTATGAATTTATATGTATTAAATTGTGCTTCACTATATCTATCTCCCTTAATTTTTTTACATGCTCAAAAAAACATATACTGAGTGTATGGGAGTCTGAGTGTTGCCATTCTGAAACAAAGACAAGTGCAGGATAAGTTACGCTTTCCATTATTTCTTGTATTGTTGCACCTTTGGTGAAGGGTGAGGGATCCTTCAGGAAAGTGTATTCCTTCCAGCTGCTATTTTGCGCACGAGCACTATCCTTATTATCCATTGTTTTCCCAAAAAGGGATATGTTCTTGCTGGGAAGGGGCATGGCCACACAATAGTACCCCAATTCAAATTATGCCACACAGTAGTGAATCTATATTCACACTTTAGCATGCGATAGTGTCCCTAATTCACGTTACATCACACAGTAGTAACACTTTACCTTATACAGGTTGAGTATCCCATATCCAAATATCCGAAATACGGAATATTCCGAAATACGGACTTTTTTGAGCGAGAGTGAGATAGTGAAACTTTTGTTTTTTGATGGCTCAATGTACACAAACTTTGTTTAATACACACAGTTATTAAAAATATTGTATTAAATTACCTTCAGACTGTGTATATAAGGTGTATATGAAACATAAATGAATTGTGTGAATGTAGACACACTTTGTTTAATGCACAAAGTTATAAAAAATATTGGCTGTCTGTATAAGGTGCATATAAAACATAAATGCATTCTGTGCTTAGATTTAGGTCCCATTGCCATGATATCTCATTATGGTATGCAATTATTCCAAAATACAGAAAAATCCGATATCCAAAATACCTCTGGTCCCAAGCATTTTGGAAAAGGGATACTCAACCTGTATATATTATTGCTCACAGTAGTGCCCCTTATGCCCCTGCTTACATACAGATACGTTCTTATACATCTTGCATCAATAAGCCATGCAGCAGGAGATGCCTGGCATGAGTCAGCTGGCAGCTTTGCTAACGCCGGAAGCTGTTTTTGCCGAGAATGCATCTTATTTGCATTTCTATGTGACTAGGATGCACAAGCAACTTCTGCTGATTAAAATGATATGTGGCATGCCTATATTCTGGGTGCGACTATGGATGTATCTGCATACGAAATGCTACGTTACATTGATTTCCAGGGATACACTGTAACGTAGCATTTCATATGCAGATAGAGCCGCAGTCACGCACAGAATATAGGCATGCCGCATATCATTTTAATCAACATAAGCTGCTTGTGCCCCTAGGCATTCCAAATGCCCTAGGCATTTGCCTAGTTTGCATATGCCTAAGGCTGGCTCTGGCGGAACTAGTGAGTGGTGGGCCCAGGTGCAACAAAATGCTGTGGGTCCCCCAACTCCAAATTAGGGACTGTGCACTCCTGGAAAATGGGCACACTGGGAATTTGTATTATTCATGTACAATGCAAAACAGTATTTAATTAAATCAGGATAATTCTGCTTTGATTGAAGACAATTCTGCACTGTAAATGAGTAGTACGGACACCCTGTGTGTAGTGTGCTATGTATGTTGGAAATGAGTCGGATTGCACAGCAGAAATGTAAATGAGGAGGGGGATGGGGGGGGGGGGGGGGGGTAGACAGAGCTTCCAAAGAGCTTTTACTTTCCTGGGCCCGTGCCAGAACTGCAGCTTGTGAATAGGAGCTCCTCCTCTCTTTCCTGGGTTTTTTCACCTGAGACGGTCACGAGATAACAATGTAAGATTCACGCTGGCAAGAGACAGAGAAGGAGTGCGGGGACTCGGAAAGGGTAAGGGGCGCCTCCTCCTACTTTCCAGGGGTGAAGCTAGCCTGTCAACTTGGTAAAGATTCATCACAGTGACCCCGTTCCTCCCTTTACCTATATGACCACCACATATAGTAATACAGATAGTAAGTGACTGAAATGTACTACAAACAGCATTAGTGCCCTACATATACTATATACAGCATTAAAACCTACATACTGTATACTCATATACTACACACATCATTAGTGACCTGCTTATAATACACACAGAATTAGTGACCTACACATACTACACTCAGCATCAGTGGCTGCCATATACTACAGATAGCATTAGTGACCGATATATATACAGTATATAAAGGTGGCCCTCCTCGGCGTCAGTATCTGTCTCCTTACTTGAGGAGCATGTGATTGATTCGTGCTGCTGAGTGGCAAGTAATTGCCAAAGTCGACCAGTTTAGTGTTGGGCACATCCCGACGGGGGTCACGTGCAACTGTTTCCTCACCCTGACACCTCTGCCGCTGTGTGCTATGTCTGTGTGAGCACGCTTCTCCCTTCCCCCCCACCCCTTCTTCCCCACGCTGCATCCGCTGGACTGGCAGAGCTCCTTTCATTGAAGCAGTGGGGGTAGAAAGCAGGTGTCCGGGCTGCGGCTCCCAGGCTCCCCGAGTACAGCTTCCTCCTCCTCCTCCCTTCCCTCGTAGCTGCATCTTCCGCTCCTGTCTTCCGCAGCTGCTCCTGGGAAGCCGGTAATCTTTTGGCTCCCCCTGCTGACGCCTGAAGGTAAATACTTCTCAGTGAGAAACAGAAGAAGACCGGGGGGGGGGGGGTTCTGCGTCCCTGCGCTCTGCTGCTCTCTTCTATGGCAGCCCGCAGCACACAGCGGCAGGCAGCATGTAATGAGTCAGTTTGACTCATTACATGCCGCTGGCTTTGGGCCCCTTGACGGCGGTGGGTGTCACGATCCGGGTAATTGGACATCATTATTTACCTTCCAAGTGTCTCCTGAGACTGGTCCAGCGTTCCAAAATGGGATTCCATCTGCGCTGTCTGCCTTTACCTCAAGTCTCTTCCCTGTGATCCTGCAGCGCTGTCATGGCAGCCTTACAGTTTAGTTGCACTGTTTTAAAGAATGGCGTCTCCTGCCCTCTGCGGTCTCTGCCGCAATTACTGCTGTTTACCACATAGAATATACAAAAGGACTTTCCCTCCAAATGCATGGGCGCAGCCATGTCTTTCCTCATCACATGTCATTCTACAACCTATCCGCTGCACTCTGAACCCTGCCTAATTATCCAGCCAATGCCTGCTTCCCAGCTGGTATAAATATCCTGCTCCTGGGCTGGATAATTGTCAGTGCTTTGGTTGTCTAACCTATACACATGTCTCTCCTGCTTGTGGATTCTACTGCTTGTTTCTCCAGGTAGTCCAGCTCCTGTGATTCAGCTCCACTAAGAGACCCGCACCTGTTTCCATCCTGCGGTGCAGCCTGACTTCTGCAGTGTTCCAGCATTGCTTCTGATTACTCTCTACGATCAGACACCGGCTTCCTGCTCACAGCATTGGTCCTGCTTCGCTTCTAGCCTCCAGTGGTGTCCTGGTATCGTTTTCAATTTCTCTTTACTGCAGCACCGCTCTCCATACTTCACAGCGTACTTACCACGGCCTTCCAGCTTTCCACAGTGCTCCTGAGTCGCTGGTATTCTGCTAGCGGTGCTCCACAGTTTCTTCAGTTTATTTCCACGTTATCAGTGGTATTCCCATATCGCCTGCATCTGTGACCATTCTACCATTGAACCACAGCGTCCATTGATGCTCACCATCGGACTCTAAATCTACAGTGGTGAATTCTGCACACCTTTCATTCATACCGGTTCCAACCGGCACTCTCTGCAATTATACCAAGTACCATCTACTTCTGTGCATCTGTGTTGCTCCAGCCTCTGTTTACCATCTGCTGGGCAGTACCAGTTCATACCTATCCTCAGCGGTTAGCTGTGGCATAAGGACTTACCATCTCCAGTTCTGGCAAGGACTCTAACATTCTGTTCTGCAAGTCACAGCACTAATTACCTCTGCGCTTCTGGGAACTGTACTGTAATTTATCACTGCACATCTACTGTGACGTTATTGCATATCCAAGGTGTCTAAAGCTGTATGTTCAATAAAACTGACTTTACCTTTTTACATCTTTATTTTCGTGGTCACACCTTTGGGCAAATGGTACTAGATCTCCTGTATGTCTAGGAACCCAATACTACTACCCCGGTTCACCTACAGACCAGCCCCTACATCTGAGGCTTCCCCAGGTCAGCCTCAGCCCTCAGTTGTGACAGTGGGCCCCAGTGCAAGGCACTGCTGGTAGTTCTGCTGCTAGTTTGAACACACCACACCCAAATCTAACTCTCTCTGCACACGTTATATCTGCCCCACCTGCACTGCACATGGTTTTGCCCATTAGCTAACAAATTTGCTGCTGCCATCAGATCTGAATTATGCTCTCAGTCCATGCCACAGAGATGAGGACAGGAGCAGATTAACAGAGAAGGGAGCTCGTGTGCACACTCCGTGCAGGCCCCCTCCTCTCAACGGCACAGTAGACTCTGGCAGTGTGCCGCAGAAGACTCAGGCATTGTTCCAGAGTCTACTGCGCGTGCATAGGTCTCCAGAAACATGGTGCTCGGCGTGTTCTGGTGACTAATCAATACTGTGCATGTGTGGCGGCAGAGCCGGCGCAACCCGCTCAGCAAGGTTCGCAAAGCAGGGAGGCGCTCTCCCCGATCTGCTGCCTTGCTGTTGCGCCGTGCTGCTTCTGGCTGCCGCAGCACCTGTCACACTGTGACAGGCAGCGGCGCCATAAGTGTGAACAGAAGCTCTTTTGTCACTTTGACTGCGTGAGCTCCTAGTGTAAATCAGTTGCCCCTCCTTCTTCTCCTTGCTCCTCCCTGCTGCCCATGTCAGTGGAAGACAGGCAGCAGCGTCGCCTCCCCCAACTCCTCTCTTCCCTCCCCTATGTCACTGAAGATGCAGCAGGTCTTCGGCACCGCCCCCCTCTCTCCCCTTCCATCAATTATTACAGATTCAAAAAGGAGACACAACAAGAAGTCACATGATATACATGTGACTGTGTGTGCACTATCTGGAGGAGCAAGCTGTCGTGAGGAGAGGAGGAGCAGCCAGCCAGTGTGACAGCCTGCAGCACTAGCCATCAGCTACAGAGGAGCAGACAATCAGGTAAAGTCTGCTGCTGACAAACAAAGGAAGGGGGAGAGGGGGTTTGTATCCTAGTCATGCGTCAGGGGAGGGTGTAGTTGTATCCTAGTCATGTGTCAGGGGAGGGGGGGTAGTTGTATCCTAGTCATGTGTCAGGGGAGGGGGGGGGTAGTTGTATCCTAGTCATGTGTCTGGGGGGGGTAGTTGCATCCTATTCATGTGTCTGGGGGGGGTAGATGCATCCTATTTTTGTGTCAATGGAGGGGGGGTAGTTGCATCCTATTCATGTGTCTCAGGAGGGGGGGTAGTTGCATCCTTTTCATGTGTCTGGGGACGGGGGGTAGTTGCATCCTATTCATAATCCCTCACATCACCACCTGGCCGTCCTATTATTTCGGGAGTGGGATCCCTCACTTCTCACCTTTCAGCATTTGTGGATTCATTTTTGCAACCCTTTGTCAAGAACCTCAAATCTTACATTAGAGACACTACTCATTTTCTACACATGATTAAGAATATTCATTGGCAGGAGAGATATTTACTAGTCACCTGCGATGCTGAATCACTCTACACCAATATTCCACATAACAAAGGTTTGCAAACAATTAAACACTATTTAGACCTTGATTCCTCTATTTTTGTTCACTTGAATCAATTTATTATGGATGCTATTCATTTCATACTAACACGTAACTACTTCACGTTTAATGGTGATTATTATTTACAGACACATGGTACTGCCATGGGCACCAGGTTTGCCCCAAGCTTTGCTAATCTGTACATGGGACGTCTTGAGGAACATTACATCTGGGACGGTCCCTATCGGGCGAACCTGGTGCTCTATGGCAGAAACATAGATGATCTTTTCATAATTTGGGATGGGGATACCTCTTCAGTCACATCTTTTGTTAATTATCTGAACACTAACACTTACGGTCTTACTTTTACCAGCACTGTTCACTGCACTGATATTACCTTTCTGGATATTGCACTACATGCAGAGCTCACAACAGGTATACTGTCTACAAAAACTCATAAGAAAAAGGTTGACTGTAGTGCTTTTCTAAACTTCTCGAGTTGTCATTATCGTCCTTGGCTAACTAACATCCCAAAAAGCCAGTATTTAAGGCTGAAGAGAAATTGCTCAAGTGACTCTGATTTTTTAATTCAGAGCAATGAACTAACACAATCATTTAGAGATCAGGGATACCCTCGCGAGATTTTGGATAAAGCACTTTCTGAAACTTTTGAAAGAGACGGAGAAGATCTTCTAGTGATGAAAACCACCAAACCTCCCCCTTTGTTGGCACTAACTAACAATGAACCTATTTTTATTACAAAATTTAATAATGCCTCAAATACAATTCGGAAGATAATACAGAAGAATTTTTCAACCTTAAAAATGGACAGAATCCTTGCAGATTCCTTGGAAAATGAAGCTAAAATCATTTTTAAGAAAACTAAGAATCTTCAAAACTATCTATCTCCTAGCCATTTCTCTATATCTAATGAGCAGAAAGCTCTAAGTTCCAATACGAGTGGCACTAGAACAGGCTGCTATAGATGCAACAGGTTAAAATGTATTACCTGTAGGTATGTCAAGCAGGGCCAACACTTGATATCATCTAGAACTAAGGAATCCTTTGACATAGTTGGCAATATAAACTGCCAAACTTCTTTTGTTGTATATTTAATTTCCTGTAAATGTGGGAGCCAATATGTGGGCAGAACCACCCGCCCACTTAATACTAGGTTTCTAGAACACAGAAGATTAATTCTTAACAAATCAACAAATCACAGTGTACCAAGACATATTAATACACTGCATGAAGGAGATTGTGGGGCTCTATCCATACAGGGAGTGGAACATATAGAACAGACCTTTCGCAGTGGGGATAGATATAACCACCTTTGTAATAGGGAAGCCTACTGGATTTGTATCTTAGACACCTTGTTCCCTCTAGGACTCAATGAAAACATTGAGCTTAACAACGTATAAACATGTAACTTATGTTTCTTCCTCTTCCTCTCCCTTATCCTCCCTCTCCATATGTTAATGCACTTTTCGATCCTAGCTCTCCTCTCCTTTTTGGTCTTTCTTTGGTTCTATGTTCTCCTAAATAATATTACTAATTTTTGAAAGGAGTGACTCGTACATTGTGGAGAAGAGTCCCCCTAGAAATGAATAGGAGAAAAGGAAAATAGGTTCATAGAACTATTGACTGTTTTTGTATGTAACGTGATTGAAAAGACGTATTGCTAACTTACGCGTCTCATTTAAATCTTTTAATTGAAGCATTGCTCTACTACCTATATATTCAGGTGAAACACCCGCTCCACTCTTTATTATTTTTATTCTTATTGCTGTTTACATAAACAATATACAATAACTATCTACATCTATAAAAGAGCTGTGGGGTTTGTGTGTGTGCCCGGGTTGGGCTTGAGCTGGTGGCCCTTTGTGCTGTGGCTCAGTTGCTTGTTCGCTGGGCCACGGCAATCATATGACCGATTTAGGTCCTTTTACTATATAGATTTTCAAGGGCTACATAAACAATCATAATAACTATCTATATCTGCAAAAGATCTGCGCGAGTTGTGTGTGCCCGGGTCGGGCTTGAACTGGTGGCCCTGTGTGCTCTGGCTCAGTTGCTTGTTTGCTGAGCCACGGCAGCCTTATGGCTGATTTGGGTCCTCTTATTATATAGACTTTTAAGGGCTACAGCAATATATATGTGCAGACAATAATAGAGATAGAAACAAAAATTAAAAATGGTAATGATAATTGCTCCTCTCCTCTCCTCTTGGATGCCATTTCTACCGAACACAAATGATTTTTATTTATTTACACTTCAGGGGAATGGTGAGAAAAATTGGAAAGCTGAAACCCCACCTCAGAAACAATAAATAATAGACAAAAAGCAAAAATAATTAATAAAACTTCTATATAAATATTTTCAGAAACTTGACCGATTTGCTTTGTAGGATAAATAGGGTGAATATACCAATGCCCAATATTAGTGGGATATATTAAGTATAATCGGGTGTATACACTCTTTATTTCAATCTTAGTGGGGGTTTAGACGCTTTCTTTGCTTTCTCATCATCTACCAATATGTATACTAATACTAATGTCATTATGTAATATTTTTTAAAATATTTCTGAATTTTATATGTTGTATTGAGATTTTTTATAAAAGCACCTTAACTCATAATAACATGTGAATGAACTTACCATTAATTATGCAGTAGGGACTGACTACACAGGTGTGTTTAATAACACCCTAGAGCTTATTGGCTGGAATCGATTTAAATACTTCTCTATCTGCCTGTTTGGTATCTACACCTCCTGATGAAACTGCGATTACGTTGGGCAGAGAAACGCGTTGAGGATCGTGGCAACTGCTAGCCCCTGAAAGGAGACCTCTGTTTACCATTCTCAACCCTGCTTCTGCTAAATTAATTCTCCTCAATTGGTGCCTGGCCGGACATCACACCACAAGTGCCCACCGCTGTGCTTGAAAAGCCCTGTCTGTAGACTTGCCTATGGAAATTTGCGGCTTCTCTTCCGGATACATCGAGATAAGAGCCATCTAACCGCACATAGTACAAGCTGCAATACGCTATTGACGGGAATCAGCGGAGACCTCCAGTATTGGGTGAGATCAGTGCCCCGTAATTCAGGGGCTCGAACTAAGCATTTTCTATTCCCCAGAAAATCAGGGGAAGTTTCTCCAGTGCACTTGAGTTATATTAATCAGCGGATAATCCCAGCATGTCTCCTTTAACAATGGACTGCAGTTCTGCACACAAATAATAAGCAAGCTATACTGATTATACATTTTTATTGTTGCTACTATACAATCTTGTTACTTGTTATTTATTTATTTGGTTGAACATTGATATTTTGTTTTTATGGTTCTAAGCAATATTAAAATATATTCTGAATACATATATTATTAGCGCTTCTTAATGTTTCCTTGGAAACTCAGTTGGGTATTATCCTATTCATGTGTCTGGGGAGGGGGGGTAGTTGCATCTTATTCATGTGTCTGGGGAGGTTGGGTAGTTGCATCCTATTCACGTGTCTGGGGAGGGGGGGGTAGTTGCATCCTATTCACGTGTCTGGGGAGGGGGGGGTAGTATTATATTCATGTGTGCATGTTGCGGGGGAGGGGGGTAGTATCCTTTTTGTGTGTGCCGGGGAAGGGGTTAGTATTATATTCATGTATGCATGTGCTAGGGAAGGGGGATAGTATCATATTCATGAGCGCCAGGGAGGGGGGGTAGTATCAAATTCATGTGTGCTGGGGAAGTGGGGTGTCATATTAATTTGTGCTGGGGTGTGGCAAATAAAGTGTGTGCTGCAGATGGGGGAGGGGGCAGAAGTGGCATATTTACAGTATGTTGCGGGCTGGGTTTTCTGCTTTGAAGCGGTGCGAGGAAAGAAAAAGGGAAATGTTCATCTGCTTTGGTGCTCTGCTGTCATCTGTTCCCCGCTGCTGCGCTCTCTGCCCGTTGGGCCAGCTCCAGCATGTGTAGTGTGTGCGGACAAAGAGGGTGCAGGGTAGTGGCAGTGTCATGTGTGGGGTTCGGGATAGCGGCGGTAGTGTGTGTGTGCAGGGTAGCGGCGGTAGTGTGTGTGCGTGGAGAGGGGGTGCAGGGTAGCAGCAAGAGTGTAATGTACTGTGTGCTGGGAGGGTGGTGCAGGGTAGCAGCGGTAGTGTATTGTAGTGTGTGTGTGTGTGTGTAGAGAGGGGTGCAGGGTAGCAGCGGTAGTGTAATGTAGTGTATGTGGGGAGAGGGGTGCAGGGTAGCAGCGGTAGTGTAATGTAATGTGTGTGTGGAGAGGGATGACTGGTAGCAGCGGTAGTGCAATGTAGTGTGTGTGTGTGTGGAGAGGGGAGCAGGGTAGCAGCAGTAGTGTAGTGTGTGGGGAGAGGGGTGCAGGGTAGCAGCGGTAGTGTAATGTAATGTGTGTGTGTGTGTGGAGAGCGGTGCAGGGTAGCAGCGGTAGTGTAGTGTAATGTGAGTGTGGAGAGGGGAGCTGGGTAGCAGCAGTAGTGTAATGTAGAGATGTGCACTTGAAATTTTTCGGGTTTTGTGTTTTGGTTTTGGGTTCGGTTCCGCGGCCGTGTTTTGGGTTCGACCGCGTTTTGGCAAAACCTCACCGAATTTTTTTTGTCGGATTCGGGTGTGTTTTGGATTCGGGTGTTTTTTTCAAAAAACACTAAAAAACAGCTTAAATCATAGAATTTGGGGGTCATTTTGATCCCAAAGTATTATTAACCTCAAAAACCATAATTTCCACTCATTTTTAGAGATGAGCGCCTGAAATTTTTCGGGTTTTGTGTTTTGGTTTTGGGTTCGGTTCCGCGGCCGTGTTTTGGGTTCGAACGCGTTTTGGCAAAACCTCACCGAATTATTTTTGTCGGATTCGGGTGTGTTTTGGATTCGGGTGTTTTTTTCAAAAAACCCTAAAAAACAGCTTAAATCATAGAATTTGGGGGTCATTTTGATCCCAAAGTATTATTAACCTCAAAAAACATAATTTACACTCATTTTCAGCCTATTCTGAACACATCACACCTCACAATATTATTTTTAGTCCTAAAATTTGCACCGAGGTCGCTGTGTGAGTAAGATAAGCGACCCTAGTGGCCGACACAAACACCGGGCCCATCTAGGAGTGGCACTGCAGTGTCACGCAGGATGTCCCTTCCAAAAAACCCTCCCCAAACAGCACATGACGCAAAGAAAAAAAGAGGCGCAATGAGGTAGCTGTGTGAGTAAGATTAGCGACCCTAGTGGCCGACACAAACACCGGGCCCATCTAGGAGTGGCACTGCAGTGTCACGCAGGATGGCCCTTCCAAAAAACCCTCCCCAAACAGCACATGACGCAAAGAAAAAAAGAGGCGCAATGAGGTAGCTGTGTGAGTAAGATTAGCGACCCTAGTGGCCGACACAAACACCGGGCCCATCTAGGAGTGGCACTGCAGTGTCACGCAGGATGGCCCTTCCAAAAAACCCTCCCCAAACAGCACATGACGCAAAGAAAAAAAGAGGCGCAATGAGGTAGCTGACTGTGTGAGTAAGATTAGCGACCCTAGTGGCCGACACAAACACCGGGCCCATCTAGGAGTGGCACTGCAGTGTCACGCAGGATGGCCCTTCCAAAAAACCCTCCCCAAACAGCACATGACGCAAAGAAAAAAAGAGGCGCAATGAGGTAGCTGACTGTGTGAGTAAGATTAGCGACCCTAGTGGCCGACACAAACACCGGGCACATCTAGGAGTGGCACTGCAGTGTCACGCAGGATGTCCCTTCCAAAAAACCCTCCCCAAACAGCACATGACGCAAAGAAAAAAAGAGGCGCAATGAGGTAGCTGTGTGAGTAAGATTAGCGACCCTAGTGGCCGACACAAACACCGGGCCCATCTAGGAGTGGCACTGCAGTGTCACGCAGGATGTCCCTTCCAAAAAACCCTCCCCAATCAGCACATGATGCAAAGAAAAAGAAAAGAAAAAAGAGGTGCAAGATGGAATTATCCTTGGGCCCTCCCACCCACCCTTATGTTGTATAAACAAAACAGGACATGCACACTTTAACCAACCCATCATTTCAGTGACAGGGTCTGCCACACGACTGTGACTGATATGACGGGTTGGTTTGGACCCCCCCCAAAAAAGAAGCAATTAATCTCTCCTTGCACAAACTGGCTCTACAGAGGCAAGATGTCCACCTCATCTTCACCCTCCGATATATCACCGTGTACATCCCCCTCCTCACAGATTATCAATTCGTCCCCACTGGAATCCACCATCTCAGCTCCCTGTGTACTTTGTGGAGGCAATTGCTGCTGGTCAATGTCTCCGCGGAGGAATTGATTATAATTCATTTTAATGAACATCATCTTCTCCACATTTTCTGGATGTAACCTCGTACGCCGATTGCTGACAAGGTGAGCGGCGGCACTAAACACTCTTTCGGAGTACACACTTGTGGGAGGGCAACTTAGGTAGAATAAAGCCAGTTTGTGCAAGGGCCTCCAAATTGCCTCTTTTTCCTGCCAGTATAAGTACGGACTGTGTGACGTGCCTACTTGGATGCGGTCACTCATATAATCCTCCACCATTCTATCAATGTTGAGAGAATCATATGCAGTGACAGTAGACGACATGTCCGTAATCGTTGTCAGGTCCTTCAGTCCGGACCAGATGTCAGCATCAGCAGTCGCTCCAGACTGCCCTGCATCACCGCCAGCGGGTGGGCTCGGAATTCTGAGCCTTTTCCTCGCACCCCCAGTTGCGGGAGAATGTGAAGGAGGAGATGTTGACAGGTCGCGTTCCGCTTGACTTGACAATTTTGTCACCAGCAGGTCTTTCAACCCCAGCAGACCTGTGTCTGCCGGAAAGAGAGATCCAAGGTAGGCTTTAAATCTAGGATCGAGCACGGTGGCCAAAATGTAGTGCTCTGATTTCAACAGATTGACCACCCGTGAATCCTTGTTAAGCGAATTAAGGGCTGCATCCACAAGTCCCACATGCCTAGCGGAATCGCTCCGTGTTAGCTCCTTCTTCAATGCCTCCAGCTTCTTCTGCAAAAGCCTGATGAGGGGAATGACCTGACTCAGGCTGGCAGTGTCTGAACTGACTTCACGTGTGGCAAGTTCAAAGGGCATCAGAACCTTGCACAACGTTGAAATCATTCTCCACTGCACTTGAGACAGGTGCATTCCATCTCCTATATCGTGCTCAATTGTATAGGCTTGAATGGCCTTTTGCTGCTCCTCCAACCTCTGAAGCATATAGAGGGTTGAATTCCACCTCGTTACCACTTCTTGCTTCAGATGATGGCAGGGCAGGTTCAGTAGTTTTTGGTGGTGCTCCAGTCTTCTGTACGTGGTGCCTGTACGCCGAAAGTGTCCCGCAATTTTTCTGGCCACCGACAGCATCTCTTGCACGCCCCTGTCGTTTTTTAAAAAATTCTGCACCACCAAATTCAAGGTATGTGCAAAACATGGGACGTGCTGGAATTTGCCCATATTTAATGCACACACAATATTGCTGGCGTTGTCCGATGCCACAAATCCACAGGAGAGTCCAATTGGGGTAAGCCATTCCGCGATGATCTTCCTCAGTTGCCGTAAGAGGTTTTCAGCTGTGTGCGTATTCTGGAAAGCGGTGATACAAAGCGTAGCCTGCCTAGGAAAGAGTTGGCGTTTGCGAGATGCTGCTACTGGTGCCGCCGCTGCTGTTCTTGCGGCGGGAGTCCATACATCTACCCAGTGGGCTGTCACAGTCATATAGTCCTGACCCTGCCCTGCTCCACTTGTCCACATGTCCGTGGTTAAGTGGACATTGGGTACAACTGCATTTTTTAGGACACTGGTGAGTCTTTTTCTGACGTCCGTGTACATTCTCGGTATCGCCTGCCTAGAGAAGTGGAACCTAGATGGTATTTGGTAACGGGGGCACACTGCCTCAATAAATTGTCTAGTTCCCTGTGAACTAACGGCGGATACCGGACGCACGTCTAACACCAACATAGTTGTCAAGGACTCAGTTATCCGCTTTGCAGTAGGATGACTGCTGTGATATTTCATCTTCCTCGCAAAGGACTGTTGAACAGTCAATTGCTTACTGGAAGTAGTACAAGTGGGCTTACGACTTCCCCTCTGGGATGACCATCGACTCCCAGCGGCAACAACAGCAGCGCCAGCAGCAGTAGGCGTTACACGCAAGGATGCATCGGAGGAATCCCAGGCAGGAAAGGACTCGTCAGACTTGCCAGTGACATGGCCTGCAGGACTATTGGCATTCCTGGGGAAGGAGGAAATTGACACTGAGGGAGTTGTTGGGGTGGTTTGCGTGAGCTTGGTTACAAGAGGAAGGGATTTACTGGTCAGTGGACTGCTTCCGCTGTCACCCAAAGTTTTTGAACTTGTCACTGACTTATTATGAATGCGCTGCAGGTGACGTATAAGGGAGGATGTTCCGAGGTGGTTAACGTCCTTACCCCTACTTATTACAGCTTGACAAAGGGAACACACGGCTTGACACCTGTTGTCCGCATTTCTGGTGAAATACCTCCACACCGAAGAGCTGATTTTTTTGGTATTTTCACCTGGCATGTCAACGGCCATATTCCTCCCACGGACAACAGGTGTCTCCCCGGGTGCCTGACTTAAACAAACCACCTCACCATCAGAATCCTCCTGGTCAATTTCCTCCCCAGCGCCAGCAACACCCATATCCTCCTCATCCTGGTGTACTTCAACACTGACATCTTCAATCTGACTATCAGGAACTGGACTGCGGGTGCTCCTTCCAGCACTTGCAGGGGGCATGCAAATAGTGGAAGGCGCATGCTCTTCACGTCCAGTGTTGGGAAGGTCAGGCATCGCAAACGACACAATTGGACTCTCCTTGTGGATTTGGGATTTCAAAGAACGCACAGTTCTTTGCGGTGCTTTTGCCAGCTTGAGTCTTTTCAGTTTTCTAGCGAGAGGCTGAGTGCTTCCATCCTCATGTGAAGCTGAACCACTAGCCATGAACATAGGCCAGGGCCTCAGCCGTTCCTTGCCACTCCGTGTGGTAAATGGCATATTGGCAAGTTTACGCTTCTCCTCCGACAATTTTATTTTAGGTTTTGGAGTCCTTTTTTTTCTGATATTTGGTGTTTTGGATTTGACATGCTCTGTACTATGACATTGGGCATCGGCCTTGGCAGACGACGTTGCTGGCATTTCATCGTCTCGGCCATGACTAGTGGCAGCAGCTTCAGCACGAGGTGGAAGTGGATCTTGATCTTTCCCTAATTTTGGAACCTAAACTTTTTTGTTCTCCATATTTTATAGGCAGAACTAAAAGGCACCTCAGGTAAACAATGGAGATGGATGGATTGGATAGTTTACTAGTATACAATTATGGACGGACTGCCACGGTTAGGTGGTATAAAAAAACCACGGTTAGGTGGTATATATTATAATAATAATACAATTATGGATGGACGGACTGCCTGCCGACTGCCGACACAGAGGTAGCCACAGCCGTGAACTACCGCACTGTACACTGGTTGATAAAGAGATAGTAGTATACTCGTAACAACTAGTATGACACTATGACGACGGTATAAAGAATGGAAAAAAAACCACGGTTAGGTGGTATATATTATAATAATAATACAATTATGGATGGACGGACTGCCTGCCGACTGCCGACACAGAGGTAGCCACAGCCGTGAACTACCGCACTGTACACTGGTTGATAAAGAGATAGTAGTATACTCGTAACAACTAGTATGACACTATGACGACGGTATAAAGAATGGAAAAAAAACCACGGTTAGGTGGTATATATTATAATAATAATACAATTATGGATGGACGGACTGCCTGCCGACTGCCGACACAGAGGTAGCCACAGCCGTGAACTACCGCACTGTACACTGGTTGATAAAGAGATAGTAGTATACTCGTAACAACTAGTATGACACTATGACGACGGTATAAAGAATGAAAAAAAAACCACGGTTAGGTGGTATATATTATAATAATAATACAATTATGGATGGACGGACTGCCTGCCGACTGCCGACACAGAGGTAGCCACAGCCGTGAACTACCGCACTGTACACTGGTTGATAAAGAGATAGTAGTATACTCGTAACAACTAGTATGACACTATGACGACGGTATAAAGAATGGAAAAAAAACCACGGTTAGGTGGTATATATTATAATAATAATACAATTATGGATGGACGGACTGCCTGCCGACTGCCGACACAGAGGTAGCCACAGCCGTGAACTACCGCACTGTACACTGGTTGATAAAGAGATAGTAGTATACTCGTAACAACTAGTATGACACTATGACGACGGTATAAAGAATGGAAAAAAAACCACGGTTAGGTGGTATATATTATAATAATAATACAATTATGGATGGACGGACTGCCTGCCGACTGCCGACACAGAGGTAGCCACAGCCGTGAACTACCGCACTGTACACTGGTTGATAAAGAGATAGTAGTATACTCGTAACAACTAGTATGACACTATGACGACGGTATAAAGAATGGAAAAAAAACCACGGTTAGGTGGTATATATTATAATAATAATACAATTATGGATGGACGGACTGCCTGCCGACTGCCGACACAGAGGTAGCCACAGCCGTGAACTACCGCACTGTACACTGGTTGATAAAGAGATAGTAGTATACTCGTAACAACTAGTATGACACTATGACGACGGTATAAAGAATGGAAAAAAAACCACGGTTAGGTGGTATATATTATAATAATAATACAATTATGGATGGACGGACTGCCTGCCGACTGCCGACACAGAGGTAGCCACAGCCGTGAACTACCGCACTGTACACTGGTTGATAAAGAGATAGTAGTATACTCGTAACAACTAGTATGACACTATGACGACGGTATAAAGAATGGAAAAAAAACCACGGTTAGGTGGTATATATTATAATAATAATACAATTATGGATGGACGGACTGCCTGCCGACTGCCGACACAGAGGTAGCCACAGCCGTGAACTACCGCACTGTACACTGGTTGATAAAGAGATAGTAGTATACTCGTAACAACTAGTATGACACTATGACGGTATAAAGAAAGAAAAAAAAATACCACGGTTAGGTGGTATATATTGTAATACAATTATGGATGGACGGACTGCCTGCCGAGTTCCGACTGCCGACACAGAGGTAGCCACAGCCGTGAACTACCGCACTGTACTGTGTCTGCTGCTAATATAGACTGGTTGATAAAGAGATAGTATACAATACATACAACAATGAATATACTACTATACTGGTGGTCAGGCACTGGTCACCACTAGTCACACTGGCAGTGGCACTCCTGCAGCAAAAGTGTGCACTGTTTAATTTTAAATTAATATAATATTATGTACTCCTGGGGGCTCCTGCTATAACAACCTGCAGTGCTCCCCAGTCTCCCCCACAATTATTATAAGCTTTGCCTTTTATACATTGATGTGCAGCACACTGGGCTGAGCTGAGTGCACACAGACTGAGTCACACTGTGTGACTGGCTGCTGCTGTGTATCGTTTTTTTTCAGGCAGAGAACGGATATAGCAGAGAACGGATATATATTAAAATAAATAAAAGTTAACTAACAACAACTGCACTGGTCACTGTGGTAAACTCTGTCTGACTCTGCACAATCTCTCTCTCTCTTCTAATCTAATTTCTAATGGAGAGGACGCCAGCCACGTCCTCTCCCTATCAATCTCAATGCACGTGTGAAAATGGCGGCGACGCGCGGCTCCTTATATAGAATCCGAGTCTCGCGAGAATCCGACAGCGTCATGATGACGTTCGGGCGCGCTCGGGTTAACCGAGCAAGGCGGGAGGATCCGAGTCTGCTCGGACCCGTGAAAAAAACATGAAGTTCGTGCGGGTTCGGTTTCAGAGAAACCGAACCCGCTCATCTCTACTCATTTTCAGTCTATTCTGAATACCTCACACCTCACAATATTATTTTTAGTCCTAAAATTTGCACCGAGGTCGCTGGATGACTAAGCTAAGCGACCCTAGTGGCCGACACAAACACCTGGCCCATCTAGGAGTGGCACTGCAGTGTCACGCAGGATGGCCCTTCCAAAAAACACTCCACAAACAGCACATGACGCAAAGAAAAAAAGAGGCGCAATGAGGTAGCTGTGTGAGTAAGATAAGCGACCCTAGTGGCCGACACAAACACCTGGCCCATCTAGGAGTGGCACTGCAGTGTCACGCAGGATGGCCCTTCCAAAAAACACTCCCCAAACAGCACATGACGCAAAGAAAAAAAGAGGCGCAATGAGGTAGCAGTGTGAGTAAGCTAAGCGACCCTAGTGGCCGACACAAACACCTGGCCCATCTAGGAGTGGCACTGCAGTGTCACGCAGGATGGCCCTTCCAAAAAACACTCCCCAAACAGCACATGACGCAAAGAAAAAAAGAGGCGCAATGAGGTAGCTGTGTGAGTAAGATAAGCGACCCTAGTGGCCGACACAAACACCTGGCACATCTAGGAGTGTCACTGCAGTGTCACGCAGGATGGCCCTTCCAAAAAACACTCCCCAAACAGCACATGACGCAAAGAAAAAAAGAGGCGCAATGAGGTAGCTGTGTGAGTAAGCTAAGCGACCCTAGTGGCCGACACAAACACCTGGCCCATCTAGGAGTGGCACTGCAGTGTCACGCAGGATGGCCCTTCCAAAAAACACTCCCCAAACAGCACATGACGCAAAGAAAAAAAGAGGCGCAATGAGGTAGCTGTGTGAGTAAGATAAGCGACCCTAGTGGCCGACACAAACACCTGGCCCATCTAGGAGTGGCACTGCAGTGTCACGCAGGATGGCCCTTCCAAAAAACACTCCCCAAACAGCACATGACGCAAAGAAAAAAAGAGGCGCAATGAGGTAGCTGTGTGAGTAAGATAAGCAACCCTAGTGGCCGACACAAACACCTGGCCCATCTAGGAGTGGCACTGCAGTGTCACGCAGGATGGCCCTTCCAAAAAATACTCCCCAAACAGCACATGACGCAAAGAAAAATTAAAGAAAAAAGAGGTGCAAGATGGAATTGTCCTTGGGCCCTCCCACCCACCCTTATGTTGTAAAAACAGGACATGCACACTTTAACCAACCCATCATTTCAGTGACAGGGTCTGCCACACGACTGTGACTGAAATGACGGGTTGGTTTGGACCCCCACCAAAAAACAAGCAATTAATCTCTCATTGCACAAACTGGCTCTACAGAGGCAAGATGTCCACCTCATCATCATCCTCCGATATATCACCGTGTACATCCCCCTCCTCACAGATTATCAATTCGTCCCCACTGGAATCCACCATCTCAGCTCCCTGTGTACTTTGTGGAGGCAATTGCTGCTGGTCAATGTCTCCACGGAGGAATTGATTATAATTCATTTTAATGAACATCATCTTCTCCACATTTTCTGGAAGTAACCTCGTACGCCGATTGCTGACAAGGTGAGCGGCGGCACTAAACACTCTTTCGGAGTACACACTTGTGGGAGGGCAACTTAGGTAGAATAAAGCCAGTTTGTGCAAGGGCCTCCAAATTGCCTCTTTTTCCTGCCAGTATAAGTACGGACTGTCTGACGTGCCTACTTGGATGCGGTCACTCATATAATCCTCCACCATTCTTTCAATAGGGAGAGAATCATATGCAGTGCCAGTAGACGACATGTCCGTATCCGTAATCGTTGTCAGGTCCTTCAGTCCGGACCAGATGTCAGCATCAGCAGTCGCTCCAGACTGCCCTGCATCACCGCCAGCGGGTGGGCTCGGAATTCTGAGCCTTTTCCTCGCACCCCCAGTTGCGGGAGAATGTGAAGGAGGAGATGTTGACAGGTCGCGTTCCGCTTGACTTGACAATTTTCTCACCAGCAGGTCTTTGAACCCCAGCAGACTTGTGTGTGCCGGAAAGAGATATCCAAGGTAGGTTTTAAATCTAGGATCGAGCACGGTGGCCAAAATGTAGTGCTCTGATTTCAACAGATTGACCACCCGTGAATCCTTGTTAAGCGAATTAAGGGCTCCATCCACAAGTCCCACATGCCTAGCGGAATCGCTCTGTGTTAGCTCCTCCTTCAATGTCTCCAGCTTCTTCTGCAAAAGCCTGATGAGGGGAATGACCTGACTCAGGCTGGCAGTGTCTGAACTGACTTCACGTGTGGCAAGTTCAAAGGGCAGCAGAACCTTGCACAACGTTGAAATCATTCTCCACTGCGCTTGAGACAGGTGCATTCCACCTCCTATATCGTGCTGAATTGTATAGGCTTGAATGGCCTTTTGCTGCTCCTCCAACCTCTGAAGCATATATAGGGTTGAATTCCACCTCGTTACCACTTCTTGCTTCAGATGATGGCAGGGCAGGTTCAGGCGTTTTTGGTGTTGCTCCAGTCTTCTGTACGTGGTGCCTGTACGCCGAAAGTGTCCCGCAATTCTTCTGGCCACCGACAGCATCTCTTGCACGCCCCTGTCGTTTTTTTAAAAATTCTGCACCACCAAATTCAAGGTATGTGCAAAACATGGGACGTGCTGGAATTTGCCCATATTTAATGCACACACAATATTGCTGGCGTTGTCCGATGCCACAAATCCACAGGAGAGTCCAATTGGGGTAAGCCATTCCGCGATGATCTTCCTCAGTTGCCGTAAGAGGTTTTCAGCTGTGTGCGTATTCTGGAAACCGGTGATACAAAGGATAGAGTTGGCGTTTGCGAGATGCTGCTACTGGTGCCGCCGCTGCTGTTCTTGCGGCGGGAGTCCATACATCTACCCAGTGGGCTGTCACAGTCATATAGTCCTGACCCTGCCCTGCTCCACTTGTCCACATGTCCGTGGTTAAGTGGACATTGGGTACAACTGCATTTTTTAGGACACTGGTGAGTCTTTTTCTGACGTCCGTGTACATTCTCGGTATCGCCTGCCTAGAGAAGTGGAACCTAGATGGTATTTGGTAACGGGGGCACACTACCTCAAGAAATTGTCTAAATCCCTGTGAACTAACGGCGGATACCGGACGCACGTCTAACACCAACATAGTTGTCAAGGCCTCAGTTATCCGCTTTGCAACAGGATGACTGCTGTGATATTTCATCTTCCTCGCAAAGGACTGTTGGACAGTCAATTGCTTGGTGGAAGTAGTAAAAGTGGGCTTACGACTTCCCCTCTGGGATGACCATCGACTCCCAGCAGCAACAACAGCAGCGCCAGCAGCAGTAGGCGTTACACGCAAGGATGCATCGGAGGAATCCCAGGCAGGAGAGGACTCGTCAGAATTGCCAGTGACATGGCCTGCAGGACTATTGGCATTCCTGGGGAAGGAGGAAATTGACACTGAGGGAGTTGGTGGGGTGGTTTGCGTGAGCTTGGTTACAAGAGGAAGGGATTTACTGGTCAGTGGACTGCTTCCGCTGTCGCCCAAAGTTTTTGAACTTGTCACTGACTTATGATGAATGCGCTGCAGGTGACGTATAAGTGAGGATGTTCCGAGGTGGTTAACGTCCTTACCCCTACTTATTACAGCTTGACAAAGGCAACACACGGCTTGACAAATGTTGTCCGCATTTCTGTTGAAATACTTCCACACCGAAGAGCTGATTTTTTTGGTATTTTCACCAGGCATGTCAATGGCCGTATTCCTCCCACGGACAACAGGTGTCTCCCCGGGTGCCTGACTTAAACAAACCACCTCACCATCAGAATCCTCCTGGTCAATTTCCTCCCCAGCGCCAGCAACACCCATATCCTCCTCATCCTGGTGTACTTCAACACTGACATCTTCAATCTGACTATCAGGAACTGGACTGCGGGTGCTCCTTCCAGCACTTGCAGGGGGCGTGCAAATGGTGGAAGGCGCATGCTCTTCACGTCCAGTGTTGGGAAGGTCAGGCATCGCAAACGACACAATTGGACTCTCCTTGTGGATTTGGGATTTCGAAGAACGCACAGTTCTTTGCTGTCCTTTTGCCAGCTTGAGTCGTTTCATTTTTCTAGCGAGAGGCTGAGTGCTTCCATCCTCATGTGAAGCTGAACCACTAGCCATGAACATAGGCCAGGGCCTCAGCCGTTCCTTGCCACTCCGTGTGGTAAATGGCATATTGGCAAGTTTACGCTTCTCCTCCGACAATTTTATTTTAGATTTTTGAGTCCTTTTTTTACTGATATTTGGTGTTTTGGATTTTACATGCTCTGTACTATGACATTGGGCATCGGCCTTGGCAGACGACGTTGATGGCATTTCATCGTCTCGGCCATGACTAGTGGCAGCAGCTTCAGCACGAGGTGGAAGTGGATCTTGATCTTTCCCTATTTTTGGAACCTCAACATTTTTGTTCTCCATATTTTAATAGGCACAACTAAAAGGCACCTCAGGTAAACAATGGAGATGGATGGATACTAGTATACTTATGGATGGACGAGCGACTGCCGACACAGAGGTAGCTACAGCCGTGGACTACCGTACTGTGTCTGCTGCTAATATAGACTGGATGATAATGAGATGAAATTATTATATATATATATATATATATATATAATATCACTAGTACTGCAGCCGGACAGGTATATATATTTATTATGTAATGACTGATGACGGACCTGCTGGACACTGTCAGCTCAGCACCGCAGACTGCTACAGTAAGCTACTATAGTAGTATGTATCTAGAAGAAAGAAAAAAAAAACACGGGTAGGTGGTATACAATTATGGATGGACGAGCGACTGCCGACACAGAGGTAGCTACAGCCGTGGACTACCGTACTGTGTCTGCTGCTAATATAGACTGGATGATAATGAGATGAAATTAATATATATATATATATATAATATCACTAGTACTGCAGCCGGACAGGTATATATATTTATTATGTTATGACTGATGACGGACCTGCTAGACACTGTCAGCTCAGCACCGCAGACTGCTACAGTAAGCTACTATAGTAGTATGTATCAAGAAGAAAAAAAAAAAAACCCACGGGTAGGTGGTGTACAATTATGGATGGACGAGCGACTGCCGACACAGAGGTAGCTACAGCCGTGGACTACCGTACTGTGTCTGCTGCTAATATAGACTGGATGACAATGAGATGAAATTAATATATATATATATATATATATATAATATCACTAGTACTGCAGCCGGACAGGTATATATATTTATTATGTAATGACTGATGACGGACCTGCTGGACACTGTCAGCTCAGCACCGCAGACTGCTACAGTAAGCTACTATAGTAGTATGTATCAAGAAGAAAAGAAAAAAAAACCAGGGGTAGGTGGTATACAATTATGGATGAACGAGCGACTGCCGACACAGAGGTAGCTACAGCCGTGGACTACCATACTGTGTCTGCTGCTAATATAGACTGGATGATAATGAGATGAAATTAATATATATATATATATATAATATCACTAGTACTGCAGCCGGACAGGTATATATATTTATTATGTAATGACTGATGACGGACCTGCTAGACACTGTCAGCTCAGCACCGCAGACTGCTACAGTAAGCTACTATAGTAGTATGTATCAAGAAGAAAGAAAAAAAAAAAACCACGGGTAGGTGGTATACAATTATGGATGGACGAGCGACTGCCGACACAGAGGTAGCTACAGCCGTGGACTACCATACTGTGTCTGCTGCTAATATAGACTGGATGATAATGAGATGAAATTAATATATATATATATATATATAATATCACTACTACTGCAGCCGGACAGGTATATATATTTATTATGTAATGACTGATGACGGACCTGCTGGACACTGTCAGCTCAGCACCTCAGACTGCTACAGTAAGCTACTATAGTAGTATGTATCAAGAAGAAAGAAAAAAAAAACCACGGGTAGGTGGTATACAATTATGGATGGACGAGCGACTGCCGACACAGAGGTAGCTACAGCCGTGGACTACCGTACTGTGTCTGCTGCTATATAGACTGAATGATAATGAGATGAAATTAATATATATATATATAATATCACTAGTACTGCAGCCGGACAGGTATATATATTTATTATGTAATGACTGATGACGGACCTGCTGGACACTGTCAGCTCAGCACCGCAGACTGCTACAGTAAGCTACTATAGTAGTATGTATCAAGAAGAAAGGAAAAAAAAAAAACCACGGGTAGGTGGTATACAATTATGGATGGACGAGCGACTGCCGACACAGAGGTAGCTACAGCCGTGGACTACCGTACTGTGTCTGCTGCTAATATAGACTGGATGATAATGAGATGAAATTAATATATATATATATATATAATATCACTAGTACTGCAGCCGGACAGGTATATATATTTATTATGTAATGACTGATGACGGACCTGCTGTCACAACTGAGGGCCTGAGCTGACGGAAGGCAGCCTCAGTTGTAGGGGCTGAGATGTACGGGAACCTGGGAGGTTGTATCAGACCCCTGGACATGTAAGTAACATGAAGAGAAACCGCCCGAAGGCGTGACCACGACAACTTGAGTAAAAGTCAATGATATTTATTTATGACAAACTCCATGCATCACAGTAGCAGTAAAAAGAAACATAAAAATCAGCAGAGAAATAATAATACAGTTCCTGGGTACTACAGGGTGGCAGGGGCCACAGAGCTCTGGTGGTATGAGACAGTTCTTATTATCTGCAAGTTGGAAAGTCCTTACCAGGCTCAACTGTAGCAATGAGGAAAGCCCAGGGTCGTACCAGCTGGTGTTCCAGGGAAAGCTGGACTGCTGTAGATAAAATGCTGCTGTGGGTACTGGTTAGAACCAGACAGGTGTTGGCACGGAGTGGATACTGGCTGGAACCAGTTAAATAATAAATAAAGCTTGAGAGCGATGCAATATAGATGAAATGTAGAATTTGAGAGCGGAAAAATAATAATACCGGTGGAGAGTGGTAAACTGCAGAAAGGACACCGGCCCTTTAAGAGAAGCTGTACACTGCTGGAAGCTGAGCTGGAAGCAGGTGATGTTGTAGCTGGAAACAGGTGAGTCCAGAATGGATCGGAGAGTCAGGCTACACCGCAGATGGAATGCTGGTGCGGGTCTCTATAGCAGAAGTCTGGAGACAGGAGCTGGAACTTGAAAGACATTCACAGAAGAGAGACAAACTGGAACTAGGTTTGACAACCAAAGCACTGACGCCTTCCTTGCTCAGGCACAACCTATTTATACCTGCAGCAAGGAAGGCATTGGCTAGGCAATTATGCAAATTAATAATACTGACAACGGATTGGTAGGAATGATCAGCTGACAGAATCCAAGATGGCTGCACCCATGCAGACACTTGGAGGGAAGTTTGGATTGTAATCCATGTGGTCTGGAAAACAGTAATGGCGGCGCCGGCCACCGGAGACAGGAGACGTCAGGCTGACAGATGCACATCCGACCACGCGGACACAGCGGAGGCCGCGGCTGACGTAATCGCCACTCTGAATGCAGAAGCTCAGGGACGGCGGCGGAGGCCGCGGGAGATGCCTTGCCAGATGTATAAGGCGTTACTGTGACTGCGTCCAGAGAGACAGGAGAGGATGCGGGAATGTGCACATCAGGATAACAGATGGGATCCGGTCCTGGAGCGCTGAGCCAGCCTTAGGAGGCATCTGATAGGTAAGAAATGGCGTCCAGATACCCGGATCGTGACAGCACCCCCCCCTTTAGGAGTGGCCCCAGGACACTTCTTTGGCTTTTGAGGAAACTTGGAATGGAATCTCCGGACCAAGGCAGGAGCATGGACATCAGAAGCATTGGTCCATGAACGTTCCTCAGGGCCATAACCCTTCCAGTCAATAAGATACTGAAGTTGACCGTAACGGTGACGTGAGTCCAGGATCTTGGCTACTTCATACTCAACGCCTCGTTGAGTTTGGACTTTCGGAGTTGGAGGAAGTGAGGAATGAAACCGATTCAAGATTAGCGGTTTCAACAGGGAAACATGGAATGTCCTGGGTATTTTTAAGAAGGGAGGCAACTGGAGTCTGTAAGCAACAGGATTGATGACTTGATCAATTTTAAAAGGACCGATGTAGCGAGGTGCAAACTTCATACTGGGAACTCTTAACCTCAAATTCTTCGTGGATAACCATACCCGATCACCCACCTTGAGAGCAGGAACTGCTCGACGCTTCTTATCCGCAAACTTCTTGTACCTGAACGATGCCTTGAGCAGAGCTGATCGTACGCTCTTCCAGATATTGGCAAACTGATGCAAGGTGATATCCACTGCGGGAACAGAAGTTGCTGGAAGCGGTTGGAACTCAGGGACTTTAGGGTGGAATCCAAAGTTAGTGAAGAATGGTGTTGAAGCAGATGAAGAATGATACTGGTTGTTATGACAGAACTCGGCCCAGGGAAGTAATTGAACCCAGTCATCTTGAGAGGAGGACACATAGATGCGGAGGAAGGCCTCCAAGTCCTGATTCACCCTCTCAGTTTGACCATTGGTCTGAGGATGGTAAGCCGTGGAAAACTTTAGCTTGACTTGGAGGACTTGACATAAACTTCGCCAGAATTTGGCTGTGAATTGAACTCCTCGATCTGAGATGATTTCTTCAGGAAGACCGTGGAGTCGGAAGATCTCTTGTATGAATATTTGAGCCAACTTGGAAGCTGACGGAAGACCGGTGAGAGGAATGAAGTGTGCCATCTTGGTGAACCGGTCAACTACCACCCAGATGGTATTAAACTTGTTGCACATGGGCAAATCTGTAATAAAATCCATCGACAAATGGGTCCATGGTCGACGGGGAACAGATAGTGGAACCAGTTGCCCCGCAGGCGACTGGCGGGATACTTTATGTTGAGCACACTTTGGGCAAGATGCAATAAACTCCAAAACGTCCTTTTTCAGAGTTGGCCACCAATAGGACCTAGAGATAAACTCCAGGGTTTTTTGGATACCTGTATGTCCGGCAAAGCGGGAAGCATGGGCCCAATGCATGAGCTTCTTCCTTAGTGTCGGCTTCACAAAACTTTTCCCTGATGGGGGCGTAGAGTCCATCCCTACCGTGGAGAATGCCAACGGATTTATAATAGGATGCTTGTCTGAAGACTCTGACTCATTTTCTTGCTCCCATGAGCGGGAAAGGGCATCGGCCTTGCGATTCTGAGAGCCCGGACAGAACTGGAGTTTAAAGTCGAACCTGGAAAAGAAAAGTGCCCATCTGGCCTGACGAGGGTTGAGACATTGTGCGCCTTTCAGATATAGAAGGTTCTTGTGGTCTGTAAGGATGGTGATTGAATGAGAAGCTCCCTCCAACAGATATCTCCACTCCTCTAGAGCGAGCTTGATGGCTAGCAACTCCTGGTCGCCAATGGCATAGTTGCGCTCCGCTGGGGAGAACTTCCGTGAGAAGAAACTGCAAGGATGTAAATGGCCATCTTTAGCCCTCTGAGATAACACCGCTCCTACTCCAACGGAGGAGGCATCCACCTCTAAGATGAAAGGAGAGTCGATGTCAGGCTGTTTCAGGACAGGCGCAGAGATGAACCTCTGTTTTAAAAGATGAAAAGCTTGCATGGCTTCTTCAGACCACTTGGACGGGTTAGCACCCTTCTTGGTGAAAGCAGTAATAGGCGCCACAATGGTGGAAAAGTCTCGTATAAACTTTCGGTAATAATTGGCGAACCCTAAGAACCTCTGGACCCCTTTGAGGGTTAAGGGTACCGGCCAATTCTGGATTGCTTGTAGTTTCTCAGGATCCATCTCTAGTCCGGAACCGGACACAATGTACCCTAGAAACGGAATGGACTTGACTTCAAAGACGCATTTCTCTAATTTGCAATAGAGATGATTGACACGGAGACGGGACAGAACCTCCTTTACCCAAAAACGATGTTCCTCTAAATTGTTGGCAAAAATGAGGATATCATCTAGATAGACAACGACATGACGGTATAGAATGTCTCTGAAGATCTCATTGACGAAATGCTGGAAGACAGCTGGAGCATTGCTCAATCCGAAGGGCATGACGAGGTACTCATAATGTCCGTCACGGGTGTTAAATGCGGTCTTCCACTCGTCACCCTCACGGATCCGGATGAGATTGTATGCACCTCTCAAGTCCAGCTTTGTAAAGATGGTAGCTCCGCTAACTCTGTCAAAGAGCTCAGTAATTAGGGGTAAAGGATAACGGTTCTTGATGGTAATGTCGTTCAAACCTCTGTAGTCGATGCACGGCCGCAGACCACCATCTTTCTTTTTTACAAAAAAGAAGCCTGCGCCGGCTGGAGAAGAAGAAGGTCGAATGAACCCCTTTGCTAGGTTCTCTTTAATGTATTCCTCCATAGAATGCGTCTCAGGCAGAGACAATGGATAAGTTCGGCCTCGAGGTGGAACCTTCCCTGGAACGAGATCAATCGGGCAGTCCCATTCTCTATGAGGAGGAAGGATATCAGCAGAAGCTTTACTGAACACATCCGTGAAATCTTGATATGGAGCAGGTGGAACATCAGACGACCTGGGGGAGGAAGAACAGACAGGCAACACTTTAAACAAACATGTCTCAGCACAGGAGGGACCCCATGCCAGAATTTGCGTAGTCGTCCAATCAATTGTAGGATTGTGAAGACGGAGCCATGGAAGGCCCAGGACCACAGGATGTGTGGCTCTTGGAATCACTAAAAGTGAAATAAGTTCGGAATGAAGAACTCCCACTCTCAGACGAACTGGTAGAGTCCTTAGAGCAATAACTGTATCAAAAATTTTACTGCCATCCACGGCAGTTAAGGAAAAGGAGGAAGGAAGTCTCTCGGTGGGTAGGGACCACCGTTTAACATAGGCTTCGGTAATAAAGTTCCCAGCTGCTCCGGAATCCAGGAGGGCAATGACGTTCTGATAACGTTGAGCAACTTGAAGCGAGACTGGGAGATTACAATCTTGAGGAGATGGAGAGGAGATCATTACTCCTAGCCGGCCCTCTCCTTGGCGAGCTAGGATTTGGAGTTTCCCGGACGTTTGGGACAGGCATTAATAGTGTGAGACGGAGCTGCACAATACAGACAAAGAGACTCAGAGAGACGTCTTCGGCGCTCAGCAGGAGTTAAACGGGAACGGCCAATTTGCATGGGTTCATCTTTAGTTGGTGACAGTTGGCGAGGAGGAGGAGCAGAAGATTTTGGAGCAGATGATCTTCCACGCTCAGTTGCTCTCTCTCTAAAACGTAAGTCAACTTTCGTACAAAGTGAGATTAGCTCATCTAACTTGGAGGGTAAGTCTCTGGTAGCTAACTCATCTTTAATACGCTCGGATAAACCATGCCAGAATGCAGCATACAAGGCCTCGTCGTTCCATGCCAGTTCAGATGCCAGGATCTGGAACTGTATAAGATATTGTCCTACAGTACGTGATCCCTGGCGTAAACGGAGAATCTCAGACGAAGCTGAAGTTACCCGGCCTGGCTCGTCGAAGATGCGCCTGAATGTTGACACGAATGCAGTGTAAGAAGATAGCAGGGTGTCGGACCTCTCCCATAACGGTGATGCCCAGTCAAGGGCTGAGCCACTGAGAAGAGAGATGATGTAGGCAATTTTTGTACGGTCACTGGGAAAATTGCCAGGTTGTAGCTCAAACTGAATCTCACACTGGTTGAGAAATCCCCTGCAGAATCTTGGAGATCCGTCAAATTTTGCTGGCGTTGGAAGATGAAGACGTGGAGCAGAAACGGGTAAGGTGGGTGGGGTTATAGTTGGAGTCACTGTGGTTGATGCCCCAGATGCGTCTGATCCACTGAGAGTTGTCTGAATCCCATCCAGCAGAGTAGAGAGATCATGGAGACAGCGGATGATGTGGCCCTGTGCAGCCTCCTGATGTTCAAGTCGGGCTGCCAGTTCTTGCATCGGCCTGGCCGCTTGATCCTGGTCTCCGGCTGGATTCATTAGGTCAGTGCTTACTGTCACAACTGAGGGCCTGAGCTGACGGAAGGCAGCCTCAGTTGTAGGGGCTGAGATGTACCGGAACCTGGGAGGTTGTATCAGACCCCTGGACATGTAAGTAACATGAAGAGAAACCGCCCGAAGGCGTGACCACGACAACTTGAGTAAAAGTCAATGATATTTATTTATGACAAACTCCATGCATCACAGTAGCAGTAAAAAGAAACATAAAAATCAGCAGAGAAATAATAATACAGTTCCTGGGTACTACAGGGTGGCAGGGGCCACAGAGCTCTGGTGGTATGAGACAGTTCTTATTATCTGCAAGTTGGAAAGTCCTTACCAGGCTCAACTGTAGCAATGAGGAAAGCCCAGGGTCGTACCAGCTGGTGTTCCAGGGAAAGCTGGACTGCTGTAGATAAAATGCTGCTGTGGGTACTGGTTAGAACCAGACAGGTGTTGGCACGGAGTGGATACTGGCTGGAACCAGTTAAATAATAAATAAAGCTTGAGAGCGATGCAATATAGATGAAATGTAGAATTTGAGAGCGGAGAAATAATAATACCGGTGGAGAGTGGTAAACTGCAGAAAGGACACCGGCCCTTTAAGAGAAGCTGTACACTGCTGGAAGCTGAGCTGGAAGCAGGTGATGTTGTAGCTGGAAACAGGTGAGTCCAGAATGGATCGGAGAGTCAGGCTACACCGCAGATGGAATGCTGGTGCGGGTCTCTATAGCAGAAGTCTGGAGACAGGAGCTGGAACTTGAAAGACATTCACAGAAGAGAGACAAACTGGAACTAGGTTTGACAACCAAAGCACTGACACCTTCCTTGCTCAGGCACAACCTATTTATACCTGCAGCAAGGAAGGCATTGGCTAGGCAATTATGCAAATTAATAATACTGACAACGGATTGGTAGGAATGATCAGCTGACAGAATCCAAGATGGCTGCACCCATGCAGACACTTGGAGGGAAGTTTGGATTGTAATCCATGTGGTCTGGAAAACAGTAATGGCGGCGCCGGCCACCGGAGACAGGAGACGTCAGGCTGACAGATGCACATCCGACCACGCGGACACAGCGGAGGCCGCGGCTGACGTAATCGCTACTCTGAATGCAGAAGCTCAGGGACGGCGGCGGAGGCCGCGGGAGACGCCATGCCAGATGTATAAGGCGTTACTGTGACTGCGTCCAGAGAGACAGGAGAGGATGCGGGAATGTGCACATCAGGATAACAGATGGGATCCGGTCCTGGAGCGCTGAGCCAGCCTTAGGAGGCATCTGATAGGTAAGAAATGGCGTCCAGATACCCGGATCGTGACACCTGCTAGACACTGTCAGCTCAGCACCGCAGACTGCTACAGTAAGCTACTATAGTAGTATGTATCAAGAAGAAAGAAAAGAAAAAAACCACAGGTAGGTGGTATACAATTATGGATGGACGAGCGACTGCCGACACAGAGGTAGCTACAGCCGTGGACTACCGTACTGTGTCTGCTGCTAATATAGACTGGATGATAATGAGATGAAATTAATATATATATATATATATATATATATAATATCACTAGTACCTCAGCCGGACAGGTATATATATTTATTATGTAATGACTGATGACGGACCTGCTGGACACTGTCAGCTCAGCACCGCAGACTGCTACAGTAAGCTACTATAGTAGTATGTATCAAGAAGAAAAAAAAAAAAAAACCACGGGTAGGTGGTATACAATTATGGATGGACGAGCGACTGCCGACACAGAGGTAGCTACAGCCGTGGACTACCGTACTGTGTCTGCTGCTAATATAGACTGGATGATAATGAGATGAAATTAATATATATATATATATATATAATATCACTAGTACTGCAGCCGGACAGGTATATATATTTATTATGTAATGACTGATGACGGACCTGCTGGACACTGTCTGCTCAGCACCGCAGACTGCTACAGTAAGCTACTATAGTAGTATGTGTCAAGAAGAAAGAAAAAAAAAAACCACGGGTAGGTGGTATACAATTATGGATGGACGAGCGACTGCCGACACAGAGGTAGCTACAGCCGTGGACTACCGTACTGTGTCTGCTGCTAATATAGACTGGATGATAATGAGATGAAATTAATATATATATATATATATATATAATATCACTAGTACTGCAGCCGGACAGGTATATATATTTATTATGTAATGACTGATGACGGACCTGCTGGACACTGTCAGCTCAGCACCGCAGACTGCTACAGTAAGCTACTATAGTAGTATGTATCAAGAAGAAAGAAAAAAAAAAACCACGGGTAGGTGGTATACAATTATGGATGGACGAGCGACTGCCGACACAGAGGTAGCTACAGCCGTGGACTACCGTACTGTGTCTGCTGCTAATATAGACTGGATGATAATGAGATGAAATTAATATATATATATATATATATATATATATAATATCACTAGTACTGCAGCCGGACAGGTATATATATATTTATTATGTAATGACTGATGACGGACCTGCTAGACACTGTCAGCTCAGCACCGCAGACTGCTACAGTAAGCTACTATAGTAGTATGTATCAAGAAGAAAGAAAAAAAAAAAACCACGGGTAGGTGGTATACAATTATGGATGGACGAGCGACTGCCGACACAGAGGTAGCTACAGCCGTGGACTACCGTACTGTGTCTGCTGCTATTATAGACTGGATGATAATGAGATGAAATTAATATATATATATATATATATATAATATCACTAGTACTGCAGCCGGACAGGTATATATATTTATTATGTAATGACTGATGACGGACCTGCTGGACACTGTCAGCTCAGCACCGCAGACTGCTACAGTAAGCTACTATAGTAGTATGTATCAAGAAGAAAAAAAAAAAACACGGGTAGGTGGTATACAATTATGGATGGACGAGCGACTGCCGACACAGAGGTAGCTACAGCCGTGGACTACCATACTGTGTCTGCTGCTAATATAGACTGGATGATAATGAGATGAAATTAATATATATATATATAATATCACTAGTACTGCAGCCGGACAGGTATATATATTTATTATGTAATGACTGATGACGGACCTGCTGGACACTGTCAGCTCAGCACCGCAGACTGCTACAGTAAGCTACTATAGTAGTATGTATCAAGAAGAAAAAAAAAAACCACGGGTAGGTGGTATACAATTATGGATGGACGAGCGACTGCCGACACAGAGGTAGCTACAGCCGTGGACTACCATACTGTGTCTGCTGCTAATATAGACTGGATGATAATGAGATGAAATTAATATATATATATATAATATCACTAGTACTGCAGCCGGACAGGTATATATATTTATTATGTAATGACTGATGACGGACCTGCTGGACACTGTCAGCTCAGCACCGCAGACTGCTACAGTAAGCTACTATAGTATGTATCAAGAAGAAAGAAAAAAAAAAAAACACGGGTAGGTGGTATATTAAAATTATATATATATACAATTATATATATATATTAAACTGGTGGTGATTAATTAAACTGGTGGTCAGGTCACTGGTCACACTATCAGCAACTTGCAAGTAGTACTCCTAAGCAGACAATCACAATATACTGGTGGTCAGTGTGGTCACAATGGCAGTGTGGCACTCTGGCAGCAAAAGTGTGCACTGTATGTTAAAATATGTACTCCTGCTCTCAGACTCTAACTGCTCCCCACTGTCTCCCCCACAAGTCAGATATACACAGTCACACTATCACTTCAGCAAGTAGTAGTACTCCTAATGCTCCCCAAAATTACTAAATACTGTGTCTCTCTCTACTCTAGTCTCTTCTCTATAAACGGAGAGGACGCCAGCCATGTCCTCTCCCTATCAATCTCAATGCACGTGTGAAAATGGCGGCGACGCGCGGCTCCTTATATAGAATCCGAGTCTCGCGAGAATCCGACAGCGGGATGATGACGTTCGGGCGCGCTCGGGTTAACCGAGCAAGGCGGGAGGATCCGAGTCGCTCGGACCCGTGAGAAAAAAGCTGAAGTTCGGGCGGGTTCGGATTCCGAGGAACCGAACCCGCTCATCTCTAGTGTAATGTAGTGTGTGTGTGGAGAGGGGTGCTGGGTAGCAGCGGTAGTGTAATGTAGTGTGTGTGGAGAGGTGTGCAGGGTAGCAGCGGTAGTGTGAGTGTAGTGTGTGGGGAGAGGGGTGCTGGGTAACAGCGGTAGTGTAATGTAGTGTGTGTGTGGAGAGGGTAGCAAGGTAGCAGCAGTAGTGTAGTGTGTGGGGAGAGGGGTGCAGGGTAGCAGCGGTAGTGTAATGTAATGTGTGTGTGTGTGGAGAGTGGTGCAGGGTAGCAGCGGCAGTGTAGTGTAATGTGTGTGTGGAGAGGGGTGCTGGGTAGCAGCAGTAGTGTAATGTAGTGTGTGTGTGGAGAGGTGTGCAGGGTAGCAGCGCTAGTGTAGTGTGTGGGGAGAGGGGTGCAGGGTAGCAGCGGTAATGTAATGTAATGTGTGTGTGGAGAGGTGTGCAGGGTAGCAGCGGTAGTGTAATGTAGTGTGTGTAGAGAGGGGTGCAGGGTAGCAGCGGTAGTGTAATGTAGTGTCTGTGTGTAGAGAGGGGTGCAGGGTAGCAGCGGTAGTGTAATGTAGTGTGTGTGTGTGTAGAGAGGGGTGCAGGGTAGCAGCGGTAGTGTAATGTGTGTGTGGAGAGGGGTGCTGGGTAGCAGCGGTAGTGTAATGTAGTGTGTGTGTGGAGAGGGGTGCTGGGTAGCAGCGGTAGTGTAATGTAGTGTGTGTGTGGAGAGGTGTGCAGGGTAGCAGCGGTAGTGTAGTGTGTGGCGAGAGGGGTGCAGGGTAGCAGCGGTAATGTAATGTAGTGTGTGTGTGTGGAGAGGTGTGCAGCGTAGCAGCGGTAGTGTAATGTAGTGTGTGTAGAGAGGGGTGCAGGGTAGTAGCGGTAGTGTAATGTAGTGTGAGTGTGGAGAGGGGAGCAGGGTAGCAGCAGTAGTGTAGTGTGTGGGGAGAGGGGTGCAGGGTAGCAGCTGTAGTGTAATGTAATGTGTGTGTGTGGAGAGGGGTGCAGGGTAGCAGCGGTAGTGTAATGTAGTGTGTGTGTGGAGAGGGGTGCTGGGTAGCAGCAGTAGTGTGTGGGGAGAGGGGTGCTGGGTAGCAGCGGTAGTGTAATGTAATGTATGTGTGGAGAGGGGTGCTGGGTAGCAGCGGTAGTGTAATGTAATGTGTGTGTGTGTGGAGAGCGGTGCAGGGTAGCAGCGGTAGTGTAGTGTAATGTGTGTGTGGAGAGGGGTGCTGGGTAGCAGCAGTAGTGTAATGTAGTGTGTGTGTGGAGAGGTGTGCAGGGTAGCAGCGCTAGTGTAGTGTGTGGGGAGAGGGGTGCAGGGTAGCAGCGGTAATGTAATGTAATGTGTGTGTGGAGAGGTGTGCAGGGTAGCAGCGGTAGTGTAATGTAGTGTGTGTAGAGAGGGGTGCAGGGTAGCAGCGGTAGTGTAATGTAGTGTCTGTGTGTAGAGAGGGGTGCAGGGTAGCAGCGGTAGTGTAATATAGTGTGTGTGTGTGTGTAGAGAGGGGTGCAGGGTAGCAGCGGTAGTGTAATGTGTGTGTGGAGAGGGGTGCTGGGTAGCAGCGGTAGTGTAATGTAGTGTGTGTGTGGAGAGGGGTGCTGGGTAGCAGCGGTAGTGTAATGTAGTGTGTGTGTGGAGAGGTGTGCAGGGTAGCAGCGCTAGTGTAGTGTGTGGGGAGAGGGGTGCAGGGTAGCAGCGGTAATGTAATGTAATGTGTGTGTGGAGAGGTGTGCAGGGTAGCAGCGGTAGTGTAATGTAGTGTGTGTAGAGAGGGGTGCAGGGTAGCAGCGGTAGTGTAATGTAGTGTCTGTGTGTAGAGAGGGGTGCAGGGTAGCAGCGGTAGTGTAATATAGTGTGTGTGTGTGTGTAGAGAGGGGTGCAGGGTAGCAGCGGTAGTGTAATGTGTGTGTGGAGAGGGGTGCTGGGTAGCAGCGGTAGTGTAATGTAGTGTGTGTGTGGAGAGGGGTGCTGGGTAGCAGCGGTAGTGTAATGTAGTGTGTGTGTGGAGAGGTGTGCAGGGTAGCAGCGGTAGTGTAGTGTGTGGCGAGAGGGGTGCAGGGTAGCAGCGGTAATGTAATGTAGTGTGTGTGTGTGGAGAGGTGTGCAGCGTAGCAGCGGTAGTGTAATGTAGTGTGTGTGTAGAGAGGGGTGCAGGGTAGTAGCGGTAGTGTAATGTAGTGTGAGTGTGGAGAGGGGAGCAGGGTAGCAGCAGTAGTGTAGTGTGTGGGGAGAGGGGTGCAGGGTAGCAGCTGTAGTGTAATGTAATGTGTGTGTGTGGAGAAGGGTGCAGGGTAGCAGCGGTAGTGTAATGTAGTGTGTGTGTGGAGAGGGGTGCTGGGTAGCAGCAGTAGTGTGTGGGGAGAGGGGTGCTGGGTAGCAGCTGTAGTGTAATGTAATGTATGTGTGGAGAGGGGTGCTGGGTAGCAGCGGTAGTGTAATGTAGTGTGTGTGGAGAGGGGTGCTGGGTAGCAGCGGCAGTGTAATGTAGTGTGTGTGTGTGTGTAGAGAGGGGTGCAGGGTAGCAGCGGTAGTGTAATGTAATGTGTGTTTGGAGAGGTGTGCAGGGTAGCAGTGGTAGTGTAATGTAGTGTGTGTGTGTGGAGAGGGGTGCAGGTTAGCATCGGTAATGTAATGTAATGTAGTGTGTGTGTGTGGAGAGGTGTGCAGGGTAGCAGCGGTAGTGTAGTGTGTGGGGAGAGGGGTGCAGGGTAGCAGCGGTAGTGTAATGTAATGTGTGTGTGTGGAGAGGGGTGCAGGGTAGCAGCGGTAGTGTAATGTAATGTGTGTGTGGAGAGGTGTGCAGGGTAGCAGTGGTAGTGTAATGTAATGTGTGTGTGTGTGGAGAGGGATGCTGGGTAGCAGCGGTAGTGTAATGTAGTGTGTGTGTGGAGAGGAATGCTGGGTAGCAGCGGTAGTGTAATGTAGTGTGTGTGTGTGTGGAGAGGTGTGCAAGGTAGCAGCGGTAGTATATTGTGTGTGGAGAGGGGTGCAGGGTAGCAGCGGTAATGTAGTGTAGTGTGTGTGGAGAGGGGTGCAGGGTAGCAGCGGTAATGTAATGTAGTGTGTGTGTGTGTGTGTAGAGGTGTGCAGGGTAGCAGCGGTAGTGTAATGTAGTGTGTGTGTGTGTGTAGAGAGGGGTGCAGGGTAGCAGCGGTAGTGTAATGTAGTGCGTGTGTGTAGAGAGGGGTGCAGGGTAGCAGCGGTAGTGTAATGTAGTGTATGTGGGGAGAGGGGTGCTGGGTAGCAGCGGTAGTGTAATGTAGTGTGTGTGTGGAGAGGGTAGCAAGGTAGCAGCAGTAGTGTAGTGTGTGGGGAGAGGGGTGCAGGGTAGCAACGATTGTGAAATGTAATGTGTGTGTGTGGAGAGGTGTGCAGGGTAGCAGCGGTAGTGTAATGTGTGTGTGGAGAGGGGTGCTGGGTAGCAGCGGTAGTGTAATGTAGTGTGTGTGTGGAGAGGGGTGCTGGGTAGCAGCGGTAGTGTAATGTAGTGTGTGTGTGGAGAGATGTGCAGGGTAGCAGCAGTAGTGTAGTGTGTGGGGAGAGGGGAGCAGGGTAGCAGCGGTGATGTAATGTAGTGTGTGTGTGGAGAGGTGTGCAGGGTAGCAGCAGTAGTGTAATGCAGTGTGTGTGTGTAGAGAGGGGTGCAGGGTAGCAGCGGTAGTGTAATGTAGTGTGTGTAGAGAGGGGTGCAGGGTAGCAGCGGTAGTGTAGTGTATGTGGGGAGAGGGGTGCAGGGTAGCAGCTGTAGTGTAATGTAATGTGTGTGTGTGTGGAGAGGTGTGCAGGGTAGCAGCGGTAGTGTAATGTAGTGTGTGTGTGTGTGTGCAGAGAGGGGTGCAGGGTAGCAGCGGTAGTGTAGTGTGTGGGGAGAGGGGTGCAGGGTAGCAGCGGTAGTGTAATGTAGTGTATGTGGGGAGAGGGGTGCAGGGTAGCAGCGGTAGTGTAATGTAATGTGTTTGTGTGGAGAGGTGTGCAGGCTAGCAGCGGTAGTGTAATGTAGTGTGTGTGTGTGTGTAGAGATGTGCAGGGTAGCAGCGGCAGTGTAGTGTGTGGGGAGAGGGGTGCAGGGTAGCAGCGGTAATGTAATGTAGTGTGTGTGTGGAGAGGTGTGCAGGGTAGCAGCGGTAGTGTAATGTAGTGTGTGTGTGTAGAGAGGGGTGCAGGGTAGCAGCGGTAGTGTAATGTGTGTGTGGAGAGGGGTGCTGGGTAGCAGCGGTAGTGTAATGTAGTGTGTGTGTGGAGAGGGGTGCTGGGTAGCAGCGGTAGTGTAATGTAGTGTGTGTGCGGAGAGGTGTGCAGGGTAGCAGCGGTAGTGTAGTGTGTGGCGAGAGGGGTGCAGGGTAGCAGCGGTAATGTAATGTAGTGTGTGTGTGTGGAGAGGTGTGCAGCGTAGCAGCGGTAGTGTAATGTAGTGTGTGTGTAGAGAGGGGTGCAGGGTAGTAGCGGTAGTGTAATGTAGTGTGAGTGTGGAGAGGGGAGCAGGGTAGCAGCAGTAGTGTAGTGTGTGGGGAGAGGGGTGCAGGGTAGCAGCTGTAGTGTAATGTAATGTGTGTGTGTGGAGAGGGGAGCAGGGTAGCAGCGGTAGTGTAATGTAGTGTGTGTGTGGAGAGGGGTGCTGGGTAGCAGCAGTAGTGTGTGGGGAGAGGGGTGCTGGGTAGCAGCGGTAGTGTAATGTAATGTATGTGTGGAGAGGGGTGCTGGGTAGCAGCGGTAGTGTAATGTTGTGTGTGTGGAGAGGGGTGCTGGGTAGCAGCGGCAGTGTAATGTAGTGTGTGTGTGTGTGTAGAGAGGGGTGCAGGGTAGCAGCGGTAGTGTAATGTAATGTGTGTGTGGAGAGGTGTGCAGGGTAGCAGTGGTAGTGTAATGTAGTGTGTGTGTGTGGAGAGGGGTGCAGGTTAGCATCGGTAATGTAATGTAATGTAGTGTGTGTGTGTGGAGAGGTGTGCAGGGTAGCAGCGGTAGTGTAGTGTGTGGGGAGAGGGGTGCAGGGTAGCAGCGGTAGTGTAATGTAATGTGTGTGTGGAGAGGGGTGCAGGGTAGCAGTGGTAGTGTAATGTAATGTGTGTGTGGAGAGGGATGCTGGGTAGCAGCGGTAGTGTAATGTAGTGTGTGTGTAGAGAGGGGTGCTGGGTAGCAGCGGTAGTGTAATGTAATGTGTGTGTGGAGAGGTGTGCAGGGTAGCAGTGGTAGTGTAATGTAATGTGTGTGTGTGTGGAGAGGGATGCTGGGTAGCAGCGGTAGTGTAATGTAGTGTGTGTGTGGAGAGGGGTGCTGGGTAGCAGCGGTAGTGTAATGTAGTGTGTGTGTGTGGAGAGGTGTGCAAGGTAGCAGCGGTAGTATAGTGTGTGTGGAGAGGGGTGCAGGGTAGCAGCGGTAATGTAGTGTAGTGTGTGTGGAGAGGGGTGCAGGGTATCAGCGGTAATGTAATGTAGTGTGTGTGTGTGTGTGTGTGTGTGTGTGTGTGTGTGTGTGTGTGTGTGTAGAGGTGTGCAGGGTAGCAGCGGTAGTGTAATGTAGTGTGTGTGTGTGTAGAGAGGGGTGCAGGGTAGCAGCGGTAGTGTAATGTAGTGCGTGTGTGTAGAGAGGGGTGCAGGGTAGCAGCGGTAGTGTAATGTAGTGTATGTGGGGAGAGGGGTGCTGGGTAGCAGCGGTAGTGTAATGTAGTGTGTGTGTGGAGAGGGTAGCAAGGTAGCAGCAGTAGTGTAGTGTGTGGGGAGAGGGGTGCAGGGTAGCAACGATTGTGAAATGTAATGTGTGTGTGTGGAGAGGTGTGCAGGGTAGCAGCGGTAGTGTAATGTGTGTGTGTAGAGGGGTGCTGGGTAGCAGCGGTAGTGTAATGTAGTGTGTGTGTGTGGAGAGGGGTGCTGGGTAGCAGCGGTAGTGTATTGTAGTGTGTGTGTGGAGAGATGTGCAGGGTAGCAGCAGTAGTGTAGTGTGTGGGGAGAGGGGAGCAGGGTAGCAGCGGTGATGTAATGTAGTGTGTGTGTGGAGAGGTGTGCAGGGTAGCAGCAGTAGTGTAATGTAGTGTGTGTTTGTAGAGAGGGGTGCAGGGTAGCAGCGGTAGAGTAATGTAGTGTGTGTAGAGAGGGGTGCAGGGTAGCAGCGGTAGTGTAGTGTATGTGGGGAGAGGGGTGCAGGGTAGCAGCTGTAGTGTAATGTAATGTGTGTGTGTGTGGAGAGGTGTGCAGGGTAGCAACGGTAGTGTAATGTAGTGTGTGTGTGTGTGCAGAGAGGGGTGCAGGGTAGCAGCGGTAGTGTAGTGTGTGGGGAGAGGGGTGCAGGGTAGCAGCGGTAGTGTAATGTAGTGTATGTGGGGAGAGGGGTGCAGGGTAGCAGCGGTAGTGTAATGTAATGTGTGTGTGTGGAGAGATGTACAGGGTAGCAGCGGCAGTGTAGTGTGTGGGGAGAGGGGTGCAGGGTAGCAGCGGTAATGTAATGTAGTGTGTGTGTGGAGAGGTGTGCAGGGTAGCAGCGGTAGTGTAATGTAGTGTGTGTGTGTAGAAAGGGGTGCAGGGTAGCAAATATAGTGTAATGTAGTGTGTGTGTGTGTGTGTGTGTGTGTGTGTGTGTAGAGAGGGGTGCAGGTTAGCAGCGGTAGTGTATGTGTGGAAAGGGGTGCAGGGTAGCATCGGTAGTGTAATGTAATGTGTGTGTGGAGAGGTGTGCAGGGTAGCAGCGGTAGTGTAATGTAGTATGTGTGTGTGTTAGTGATGAGCGGGTTCGGTTCATCGGAAACCGAACCCCCCCGAACTTCACCCATTGTACACGGGTCCGAGGCATACTCGGATTCTCCCGTATGGCTCGGTTAATTCAAGCGCGCCCGAACGTCATCATCCCGCTGTCGCATTCTCGCGAGATTCGGATTCTATATAAGCAGCCGCGCGTCGCCGCCATTTTCACTCGTGCATTGGAAATGTTAGGGAGAGGACGTGGCTGGCGTCCTCTCCGTTTATTAATAATATTTGTGCTGCTTATTGCTTAATTGTGGGGACTGGGGAGCAGCTGTATTATATAGGAGGAGTACAGTGCAGAGTTTTGCTGACCAGTGACCACCAGTATACGTTGTCTGCCTGAAAAACACTCCATATCTGTGCTCAGTGTGCTGCATATATCTGTGCTCACACTGCTTAATTGTGGGGACTGGGGAGCAGCTGTATTATATAGGAGGAGTACAGTGCAGAGTTTTGCTGACCAGTGACCACCAGTATACGTTGTCTGCCTGAAAAACACTCCATATCTGTGCTCAGTGTGCTGCATATATCTGTGCTCACACTGCTTAATTGTGGGGACTGGGAAGCAGCTGTATTATATAAGAGGAGTACAGTGCAGAGTTTTGCTGACCAGTGACCACCAGTATACATTGTCTGCCTGAAAAACACTCCATATCTGTGCTCAGTGTGCTGCATATATCTGTGCTCACACTGCTTAATTGTGGGGACTGGGGAGCAGTTGTATTATATAGGAGGAGTACAGTGCAGAGTTTTGCTGACCAGTGACCACCAGTATACGCATAGTTGCCGACTTCTGGGCTGCTCTCTCCGGGAGAGAGCAGCCCGTCGGCTCAGCAGGGGGGGCGGGCAGTGAGGTGACGTGACAGGGGGGCGGGCCAGAGGCGGAACGGAGGCGGGCCAGAGGTGGAACGGGGCGTGGCTTCTGGACTGCGTCAATTAAGCCACGCCCCCCGCTGTGTAATGCCGCGATTACCGGCATTATACAGCAGGGGGCGTGGTTACGATGACGCGATTCAACAAGAATCGCGTCATTGCCTGACCGGACCGCCCACTTTACTCGTTAAGTGGGCGGCGGGCAGGGGGTGACCCGCGGATATCGGGAGACTTGCCTGCTCTTCCGGGGGGCCGGGAGGGTCACCCGTTTTTCGGGAGCCTCCCGGCCATTCCGGGAGGGTAGGCAAGTATGAGTATACGTTGTCTGCCTGAAAAACACTCCATATCTGTGCTCATTGTGCTGCATATATCTGTGCTCACACTGCTTAATTGTGGGGACTGGGGAGCAGCTGTATTATATAGGAGGAGTACAGTGCAGAGTTTTGCTGACCAGTGACCACCAGTATACGTTGTCTGCCTGAAAAACACTCCATATCTGTGCTCAGTGTGCTGCATATCTCTGTGCTCACACTGCTTTATTGTGGGCACTGGGGACCACCAGTATATTATATAGGAGGAGTACAGTGCAGAGTTTTGCTGACAGTGACCACCAGTATATATAGCAGTACGGTACGGAAGGCCACTGCTCTACCTACCTCTGTGTCGTCAAGTATACTATCCATCCATACCTGTGGTGCATTTCAGTTGTGCGCAGTATATATAGTAGTAGGCCATTGCTATGGATACTGGCATATAATTCCACACATTAAAAAATGGAGAACAAAAATGTGGAGGTTACAATAGGGAAAGATAAAGATCCACTTCCACCTCGTGCTGAAGCTGCTGCCACTAGTCATGGCCGAGACGATGAAATGCCATCAACGTCGTCTGCCAAGGCCGATGCCCAATGTCATAGTAGAGAGCATGTAAAATCCAAAAAACAAAAGTTCAGTAAAATGACCCAAAAATCAAAATTGAAAGCGTCTGATGAGAAGCGTCAATATGCCATTTACGACACGGAGTGGCAAGGAACGGCTGAGGCCCTGGCCTATGTTCATGGCTAGTGGTTCAGATTCACATGAGGATGGAAGCACTCATCCTCTCGCTAGAAAAATGAAAAGACTTAAGCTGGCAAAAGCACAGCAAAGAACTGTGCGTTCTTCTAAATCACAAATCCCCAAGGAGAGTCCAATTGTGTCGGTTGCGATGCATGACCTTCCCAACACTGGACGGGAAGAGCTTGCGCCTTCCACCATTTGCACGCCCCCTGCAAGTGCTGGAAGGAGCACCCGCAGTCCTGTTCCTGATACTCAAATTGAAGATGTCACTGTTGAAGTACACCAGGATGAGGATATGGGTGTTGCTGGCGCTGGGGAGGAAATTGACAAGGAGGATTCTGATGGTGAGGTGATTTGTTTAAGTCAGGCACCCGGGGAGACACCTGTTGTCCGTGGGACGAATATGGCTATTGACATGCCTGGTCAAAATACAAAAAAAATCACCTCTTCGGTGTGGAATTATTTCAACACAAATGCGGACAACAGGTGTCAAGCCGTGTGTTGCCTTTGTCAAGCTGTAATAAGTAGGGGTAAGGACGTTAACCACCTAGGAACATCCTCCCTTATACGTCACCTGGTCCGCATTCATCAGAAGTCAGTGACAAGTTCAAAAACTTTGGATGACAGTGGAAGCAGTCCACTGACCACTAAATCCCTTTCTCTTTCTAAATCCCTTTCTCTAACCAAGCTCCTGCAAACCACACCACCAACTCCCTCAGTGTCAATTTTTTACTTAGACAGGAAAGCCAATAGTCCTGCAGGCCATGTCACTGGCAAGTCTGACGAGTCCTCTCCTGCCTGGGATTCCTCCGATGCATCCTTGAGTGTAACGCCTACTGCTGCTGGCGCTGCTGTTGTTGCTGCTTGGAGTCGATCGTCATCCCAGAGGGGAAGTCGGAAGACCACTTGTACTACTTCCAGTAAGCAATTGACTGTCCAACAGTCCTTTGCGAGGAAGATGAAATATCACAGCAGTCATCCTGCTGCAAAGCGGATAACTCAGGTCTTGTCAGCCTGGGTGGTGAGAAACGTGGTTCCGGTATCCACCGTTAATTCAGAGGCAACTAGAGACTTGATTGAGGTACTGTGTCCCCGGTACCAAATACCATCTAGGATCCATTTCTCTAGGCAGGCGATACCGAAAATGTACACAGACCTCAGAAAAAGACTCACCAGTGTCCTAAAAAATGCAGTTGTACCCAATGTCCACTTAACCACGGACATGTGGACAAGTGGAGCAGGGCAGACTCAGAACTATATGACTGTGACAGCCCACTGGGTAGATGTATTGCCTCCCGCAGCAAGAACAGCAGCGGCGGCACCAGTAGCAGCATCTCGCAAACGCCAACTCGTTCCTAGGCAGGCTACGCTTTGTATCATCGCTTTCCATAAGAGGCACACAGCTGATAACCTCTTACGGAAACTGAGGAACATCATCGCAGAATGGCTTACCCCAATTGGACTCTCCTGGGGATTTGTGACATCGGACAACGCCACCAATATTGTGCGTGCATTACATCTGGGCAAATTCCAGCACGTCCCATGTTTTGCACATACATTGAATTTGGTGGTGCAGAATTATTTAAAAAACGGCAGGGGCGTGCAAGAGATGCTGTCGGTGGCCCGAAGAATTGCGGGCCACTTTCGGCATTCAGCCACCGCGTGCCGAAGACTGGAGCACCACCAAACACTCCTGAACCTGCCCTGCCATCATCTGAAGCAAGAGGTGGTAACGAGGTGGAATTCAACCCTCTATATGCTTCAGAGGATGGAGGAGCAGCAAAAGGCCATTCAAGCCTATACATCTGCCCACGATATAGGCAAAGGAGGGGGAATGCACCTGACTCAAGCGCAGTGGAGAATGATTTCAACGTTGTGCAAGGTTCTGCAACCCTTTGAACTTGCCACACGTGAAGTCAATTCAGACACTGCCAGCCTGAGTCAGGTCATTCCCCTCATCAGGCTTTTGCAGAAGAAGCTGGAGACATTGAAGGAGGAGCTAAAACAGAGCGATTCCGCTAGGCATGTGGGACTTGTGGATGGAGCCCTAAATTCGCTCAACCAGGATTCACGGGTGGTCACTCTGTTGAAATCAGAGCACTACATTTTGGCCACCATGCTCGATCCTAGATTTAAAACCTACGTTGTATCTCTCTTTCCGGCAGACACAAGTCTGCAGAGGTTCAAAGACCTGCTGGTGAGAAAATTGTCAAGTCAAGCGGAACGTGACCCGTCAACAGCTCCTCCTTCACATTCTCCCGCAACTGGGAATGCGAGGAAAAGGCTAAGAATTCCGAGCCCACCCGCTGGCGGTGATGCAGGGCAGTTTGGAGCGAGTGCTGACATCTGGTCCGGACTGAAGGACCTGGCAACGATTACTGACATGTCGTCTACTGTCACTGCATATGATTCTGTCACCATTGAAAGAATGGTGGAGGATTATATGAGTGACCGCATCCAAGTAGGCACGTCAGACAGTCCGTACGTATACTGGCAGGAAAAAGAGGCAATTTGGAGGCCCTTGCACAAACTGGCTGTATTTTACCTAAGTTGCCCACCCTCCAGTGTGTACTCCGAAAGAGTGTTTAGTGCAGCCGCTCACCTTGTCAGCAATCGGCGTACGAGGTTACTTCAAAAAATGTGGGGAAGATGATGTTCATCAAAATGAATGATAATCAATTCCTCCGTGGAGACATTCACCAGCAATTGCCTCCAGAAAGTACACAGGGACCTGAGATGGTGGATTCCAGTGGGGATGAATTAATAATCTGTGAGGAGGGGGATGTACACAGTGAAAGGGGTGAGGAATCGGAGGATGATGATGAGGTGGACATCTTGCCTCTGTAGAGCCAGTTTGTGCAAGGAGAGATTGATTGCTTCTTTTTTGGTGGGGGCCCAAACCAACCAGTCATTTCAGTCACAGTCGTGTGGCAGACCCTGTCGCTGAAATGATGGGTTCGATAAAGTGTGTATGTCCTGTTTATACAACATAAGGGTGGGTGGGAGGGCCTAAGGACAATTCCATCTTGCACCTCTTTTTTCTTTCATTTTTCTTTCCATCATGCGCTGTTTGGGGACAATTTTTTTGAAGTGCCATCCTGCCTGACACTGCAGTGCCACTCCTAGATGGGCCAGGTGTTTGTGTCGGCCACTTGTGTCGCTTAGCTAAGTCACACAGCGACCTTGGTGCGCCTCTTTTTTTCTTTGCATCATGTGCTGTTTGGGGACAATTTTTTTGAAGTGCCATCCTGCCTGACACTGCAGTGCCACTCCTAGATGGGCCAGGTGTTTGTGTCGGCCACTTGTGTCGCTTAGCTTAGTCACACAGCGACCTTGGTGCGCCTCTTTTTTTCTTTGTATCATGTGCTGTTTGGGGACAATTTTTTTGAAGTGCCATCCTATCTGACACTGCAGTGCCACTCCTAGATGGGCCAGGTGTTTGTGTCGGCCACTTGTGTCGCTTAGCTTAGTCACACAGCGACCTTGGTGCGCCTCTTTTTTTCTTTGCATCATGTGCTGTTTGGGGACATTTTTTTTTGAAGTGCCATCCTGCCTGACACTGCAGTGCCACTCCTAGATGGACCAGGTGTTTGTGTCGGCCACTTGTGTCGCTTAGCTTAGTCACACAGCGACCTTGGTGCGCCTCTTTTTTTCTTTGCATCATGTGCTGTTTGGGGACAATTTTTTTTGAAGTGCCATCCTGCCTGACACTGCAGTGCCACTCCTAGATGGGCCAGGTGTTTGTGTCGGCCACTTGTGTCGCTTAGCTTAGCCATCCAGCGACCTTGGTGCACCTCTTTTTTTCTTTGCATCATGTGCTGTTTGGGGACAATTTTTTTGAAGTGCCATCCTGTCTGACACTGCAGTGCCACTCCTAGATGGGCCAGGTGTTTGTGTCGGCCACTTGTGTCACTTAGCTTAGTCACACAGCGACCTTGGTGCGCCTCTTTTTTTCTTTGCATTATGTGCTGTTTGGGGACATTTTTTTTGAAGTGCCATCCTGCCTGACACTGCAGTGCCACTCCTAGATGGGCCAGGTGTTTGTGTCGGCCACTTGTGTCGCTTAGCTTAGTCACACAGCGACCTTGGTGCGCCTCTTTTTTTCTTTGCATCATGTGCTGTTTGGGGACAATTTTTTTGAAGTGCCATCCTGCCTGACACTGCAGTGCCACTCCTAGATGGGCCAGGTGTTTGTGTCGGCCACTTGTGTCGCTTAGCTTAGCCATCCAGCGACCTCGGTGCAAATTTTAGGACTAAAAATAATATTGTGAGGTGTGAGGTGTTCAGAATAGACTGAAAATGAGTGGAAATTATGGTTATTGAGGTTAATAATACTATGGGATCAAAATGACCCCCAAATTCTATAATTTAAGCTGTTTTTTGAGGGTTTTTTGTAAAAAACACCCGAATCCAAAACACACCCGAATCCGACAAAAAATTTTCAGGGAGGTTTTGCCAAAACGCGTTCGAATCCAAAACACGGCCGCGGAACCGAATCCAAAACCAAAACCCGAAAAATTTCCGGTGCACATCACTACTGTGTGTAGAGAGGGGTGCAGGGTAGCAGCAGTAGTGTAATGTAGTGTGTGTGTGTGTGTGTGTGTGTGTGTGTGTGGAGAGGTGTGCAGGGTAGCAGCGGTAGTGTAATGTAGTGTGTGTGTGTGTAGAGAGGGGTGCAGGGTAGCAGCGGTAGTGTAATGTAGTGTGTGTGTGGAGAGGTGTGCAGGGTAGCAGCAGTAGCGTAATGTAGTGTGTGTGAAGAGGTGTGCAGGGTAGCAGCGGTAGTGTAATGTAGTGTGTGTGTGTGTGTAGAGAGGGGTGCAGGGTAGCAGCGGTAGTGTAATGTAGTGTGTGTATGGAGAGGAGTGCAGGGTAGCAGTGGTAGTGTAATGTAGTGTGTGTATGGAGAGGGATGCAGGGTAGCAGTGGTAGTGTTGTGTGTGGGGAGGGAGGTTCAGGGTATTGGCTGCAGTGTATTGTGCGTGGAGGGGGAGGAGGTATAGTATGTACCTGTCCTGTGCCCGACAGGTCCCTGGAAAATTGCTCTGTGACGCTGAAGAAGAAGAGAACTGCAGGAGAGGCAGTGTTGCGGAAGGTGAGTAATTAAAGACTAAATAAGGTAATTAGAAAATTCCAATTGCTTAATTAGTCATTGGGACGGTTACCACAGCAGTTCATAACAATTCCAACCATTTTTCCTAAAGATATAGATTTTTAGGAAAAACTGTCTTGAAGACATTCCTGATTGTATGGGATGTCCCACAGCAGTTAGACATGAAACATATAGAGTTTGGACATGGTAGAACTCTCCCAATAGTTACTGTGTATTAGAGATGAGCGCCTGAAATTTTTCGGGTTTTGTGTTTTGGTTTTGGGTTCGGTTCCGCGGCCGTGTTTTGGGTTCGACCGCGTTTTGGCAAAACCTCACCGAATTTTTTTTGTCGGATTCGGGTGTGTTTTGGATTCGGGTGTTTTTTTCAAAAAACCCTAAAAAACAGCTTAAATCATAGAATTTGGGGGTCATTTTGATCCCAAAGTATTATTAACCTCAAAAACCATAATTTCCACTCATTTTCAGTCTATTCTGAATACCTCACACCTCACAATATTATTTTTAGTCCTAAAATTTGCACCGAGGTCGCTGGTGTGAGTAAGATAAGCGACCCTAGTGGCCGACACAAACACCGGGCCCATCTAGGAGTGGCACTGCAGTGTCACGCAGGATGTCCCTTCCAAAAAACCCTCCCCAAACAGCACATGACGCAAAGAAAAAAAGAGGCGCAATGAGGTAGCTGTGTGAGTAAGATAAGCGACCCTAGTGGCCGACACAAACACCGGGCCCATCTAGGAGTGGCACTGCAGTGTCACGCAGGATGTCCCTTCCAAAAAACCCTCCCCAAACAGCACATGACGCAAAGAAAAAAAGAGGCGCAATGAGGTAGCTGACTGTGTGAGTAAGATAAGCGACCCTAGTGGCCGACACAAACACCGGGCCCATCTAGGAGTGGCACTGCAGTGTCACGCAGGATGGCCCTTCCAAAAAACCCTCCCCAAACAGCACATGACGCAAAGAAAAAAAAGAGGCGCAATGAGGTAGCTGACTGTGTGAGTAAGATAAGCGACCCTAGTGGCCGACACAAACACCGGGCCCATCTAGGAGTGGCACTATAGTGTCACGCAGGATGGCCCTTCCAAAAAACCCTCCCCAAACAGCACATGAGGCAAAGAAAAAAAGAGGCGCAATGAGGTAGCTGACTGTGTGAGTAAGATAAGCGACCCTAGTGGCCGACACAAACACCGGGCCCATCTAGGAGTGGCACTGCAGTGTCACGCAGGATGGCCCTTCCAAAAAACCCTCCCCAAACAGCACATGACGCAAAGAAAAAAAGAGGCGCAATGAGGTAGCTGACTGTGTGAGTAAGATAAGCGACCCTAGTGGCCGACACAAACACCGGGCCCATCTAGGAGTGGCACTGCAGTGTCACGCAGGATGGCCCTTCCAAAAAAACCCTCCCAAAACAGCACATGACGCAAAGAAAAAAAGAGGCGCAATGAGGTAGCTGACTGTGTGAGTAAGATAAGCGACCCTAGTGGCCGACACAAACACCGGGCCCATCTAGGAGTGGCACTGCAGTGTCACGCAGGATGGCCCTTCCAAAAAACCCTCCCCAAACAGCACATGACGCAAAGAAAAAAAGAGGCGCAATGAGGTAGCTGACTGTGTGAGTAAGATAAGCGACCCTAGTGGCCGACACAAACACCGGGCCCATCTAGGAGTGGCACTGCAGTGTCACGCAGGATGGCCCTTCCAAAAAACCCTCCCCAAACAGCACATGACGCAAAGAAAAAAAGAGGCGCAATGAGGTAGCTGACTGTGTGAGTAAGATAAGCGACCCTAGTGGCCGACACAAACACCGGGCCCATCTAGGAGTGGCACTGCAGTGTCACGCAGGATGTCCCTTCCAAAAAACCCTCCCAAACAGCACATGACGCAAAGAAAAAAAGAGGCGCAATGAGGTAGCTGACTGTGTGAGTAAGATAAGCGACCCTAGTGGCCGACACAAACACCGGGCCCATCTAGGAGTGGCACTGCAGTGTCACGCAGGATGGCCCTTCCAAAAAACCCTCCCCAAACAGCACATGACGCAAAGAAAAAAAGAGGCGCAATGAGGTAGCTGACTGTGTGAGTAAGATAAGCGACCCTAGTGGCCGACACAAACACCGGGCCCATCTAGGAGTGGCACTGCAGTGTCACGCAGGATGGCCCTTCCAAAAAACCCTCCCCAAACAGCACATGACGCAAAGAAAAAAAGAGGCGCAATGAGGTAGCTGACTGTGTGAGTAAGATAAGCGACCCTAGTGGCCGACACAAACACCGGGCCCATCTAGGAGTGGCACTGCAGTGTCACGCAGGATGGCCCTTCCAAAAAACCCTCCCAAAACAGCACATGACGCAAAGAAAAAAAGAGGCGCAATGAGGTAGCTGACTGTGTGAGTAAGATAAGCGACCCTAGTGGCCGACACAAACACCGGGCCCATCTAGGAGTGGCACTGCAGTGTCACGCAGGATGGCCCTTCCAAAAAACCCTCCCCAAACAGCACATGACGCAAAGAAAAAAAGAGGCGCAATGAGGTAGCTGACTGTGTGAGTAAGATAAGCGACCCTAGTGGCCGACACAAACACCGGGCCCATCTAGGAGTGGCACTGCAGTGTCACGCAGGATGGCCCTTCCAAAAAACCCTCCCCAAACAGCACATGACGCAAAGAAAAAAAGAGGCGCAATGAGGTAGCTGACTGTGTGAGTAAGATAAGCGACCCTAGTGGCCGACACAAACACCGGGCCCATCTAGGAGTGGCACTGCAGTGTCACGCAGGATGTCCCTTCCAAAAAACCCTCCCCAAACAGCACATGACGCAAAGAAAAAAAGAGGCGCAATGAGGTAGCTGACTGTGTGAGTAAGATAAGCGACCCTAGTGGCCGACACAAACGCCGGGCCCATCTAGGAGTGGCACTGCAGTGTCACGCAGGATGGCCCTTCCAAAAAACCCTCCCCAAACAGCACATGACGCAAAGAAAAATAAAAGAAAAAAGAGGTGCAAGATGGAATTGTCCTTGGGCCCTCCCACCCACCCTTATGTTGTATAAACAAAACAGGACATGCACACTTTAACCAACCCATCATTTCAGTGACAGGGTCTGCCACACGACTGTGACTGATATGACGGGTTGGTTTGGACCCCCCCCAAAAAAGAAGCAATTAATCTCTCCTTGCACAAACTGGCTCTACAGAGGCAAGATGTCCACCTCATCATCATCCTCCGATATATCACCGTGTACATCCCCCTCCTCACAGATTATCAATTCGTCCCCACTGGAATCCACCATCTCAGCTCCCTGTGTACTTTGTGGAGGCAATTGCTGCTGGTCAATGTCTCCGCGGAGGAATTGATTATAATTCATTTTAATGAACATCATCTTCTCCACATTTTCTGGATGTAACCTCGTACGCCGATTGCTGACAAGGTGAGCGGCGGCACTAAACACTCTTTCGGAGTACACACTAGTGGGAGGGCAACTTAGGTAGAATAAAGCCAGTTTGTGCAAGGGCCTCCAAATTGCCTCTTTTTCCTGCCAGTATAAGTACGGACTGTGTGACGTGCCTACTTGGATGCGGTCACTCATATAATCCTCCACCATTCTTTCAATGTTGAGAGAATCATATGCAGTGACAGTAGACGACATGTCCGTAATCGTTGTCAGGTCCTTCAGTCCGGACCAGATGTCAGCATCAGCAGTCGCTCCAGACTGCCCTGCATCACCGCCAGCGGGTGGGCTCGGAATTCTGAGCCTTTTCCTCGCACCCCCAGTTGCGGGAGAATGTGAAGGAGGAGATGTTGACAGGTCGCGTTCCGCTTGACTTGACAATTTTCTCACCAGCAGGTCTTTCAACCCCAGCAGACTTGTGTCTGCCGGAAAGAGAGATCCAAGGTAGGCTTTAAATCTAGGATCGAGCATGGTGGCCAAAATGTAGTGCTCTGATTTCAACAGATTGACCACCCGTGAATCCTTGTTAAGCGAATTAAGGGCTCCATCCACAAGTCCCACATGCCTAGCGGAATCGCTCCGTGTTAGCTCCTCCTTCAATGTCTCCAGCTTCTTCTGCAAAAGCCTGATGAGGGGAATGACCTGACTCAGGCTGGCAGTGTCTGAACTGACTTCACGTATGGCAAGTTCAAAGGGCATCAGAACCTTGCACAACGTTGAAATCATTCTCCACTGCGCTTGAGACAGGTGCATTCCACCTCCTATATCGTGCTCAATTGTATAGGCTTGAATGGCCTTTTGCTGCTCCTCCAACCTCTGAAGCATATAGAGGGTTGAATTCCACCTCGTTACCACTTCTTGCTTCAGATGATGGCAGGGCAGGTTCAGTAGTTTTTGGTGGTGCTCCAGTCTTCTGTACGTGGTGCCTGTACGCCGAAAGTGTCCCGCAATTCTTCTGGCCACCGACAGCATCTCTTGCACGCCCCTGTCGTTTTTTAAAAAATTCTGCACCACCAAATTCAAGGTATGTGCAAAACATGGGACGTGCTGGAATTTGCCCATATTTAATGCACACACAATATTGCTGGCGTTGTCCGATGCCACAAATCCACAGGAGAGTCCAATTGGGGTAAGCCATTCCGCGATGATCTTCCTCAGTTGCCGTAAGAGGTTTTCAGCTGTGTGCGTATTCTGGAAACCGGTGATACAAAGCGTAGCCTGCCTAGGAAAGAGTTGGCGTTTGCGAGATGCTGTTACTGGTGCCGCCGCTGCTGTTCTTGCGGCGGGAGTCCATACATCTACCCAGTGGGCTGTCACAGTCATATAGTCCTGACCCTGCCCTGCTCCACTTGTCCACATGTCCGTGGTTAAGTGGACATTGGGTACAGCTGCATTTTTTAGGACACTGGTGACTCTTTTTCTGAGGTCTGTGTACATTTTCGGTATCGCCTGCCTAGAGAAATGGAACCTAGATGGTATTTGGTACCGGGGACACAGTACCTCCAACAAGTCTCTAGTTGGCTCTGCAGTAATGATGGATACCGGAACCACGTTTCTCACCACCCAGGATGCCAAGGCCTCAGTTATCCGCTTTGCTGTAGGATGACTGCTGTGATATTTCATCTTCCTCGCAAAGGACTGTTGGACAGTCAATTGCTTGGTGGAAGTAGTAAAAGTGGTCTTACGACTTCCCCTCTGGGATGACCATCGACTCCCAGCAGCAACAACAGCAGCGCCAGCAGCAGTAGGCGTTACACGCAAGGATGCATCGGAGGAATCCCAGGCAGGAGAGGACTCGTCAGAATTGCCAGTGACATGGCCTGCAGGACTATTGGCATTCCTGGGGAAGGAGGAAATTGACACTGAGGGAGTTGGTGGGGTGGTTTGCGTGAGCTTGGTTACAAGAGGAAGGGATTTACTGGTCAGTGGACTGCTTCCGCTGTCACCCAAAGTTTTTGAACTTGTCACTGACTTATTATGAATGCGCTGCAGGTGACGTATAAGGGAGGATGTTCCGAGGTGGTTAACGTCCTTACCCCTACTTATTACAGCTTGACAAAGGGAACACACGGCTTGACACCTGTTGTCCGCATTTCTGTTGAAATAGTTCCACACCGAAGAGCTGATTTTTTTGGTATTTTCACCAGGCATGTCAACGGCCATATTCCTCCCACGGACAACAGGTGTCTCCCCGGGTGCCTGACTTAAACAAACCACCTCACCATCAGAATCCTCCTGGTCAATTTCCTCCCCAGCGCCAGCAACACCCATATCCTCCTCATCCTGGTGTACTTCAACACTGACATCTTCAATCTGACTATCAGGAACTGGACTGCGGGTGCTCCTTCCAGCACTTGCAGGGGGCGTGCAAATGGTGGAAGGCGCATGCTCTTCACGTCCAGTGTTGGGAAGGTCAGGCATCGCAACCGACACAATTGGACTCTCCTTGTGGATTTGGGATTTCGAAGAACGCACAGTTCTTTGCGGTGCTACTGCTTTTGCCAGCTTGAGTCTTTTCATTTTTCTAGCGAGAGGCTGAGTGCCTCCATCCTCATGTGAAGCTGAACCACTAGCCATGAACATAGGCCAGGGCCTCAGCCGTTCCTTGCCACTCCGTGTGGTAAATGGCATATTGGCAAGTTTACGCTTCTCCTCCGACAATTTTATTTTAGGTTTTGGAGTCCTTTTTTTACTGATATTTGGTGTTTTGGATTTGACATGCTCTGTACTATGACATTGGGCATCGGCCTTGGCAGACGACGTTGCTGGCATTTCATCGTCTCGGCCATGACTAGTGGCAGCAGCTTCAGCACGAGGTGGAAGTGGATCTTGATCTTTCCCTAATTTTGGAACCTCAACATTTTTGTTCTCCATATTTTAATAGGCACAACTAAAAGGCACCTCAGGTAAACAATGGAGATGGATGGATACTAGTATACAATTATGAATGGACTGCCGAGTGCCGACACAGAGGTAGCTACAGCCATGGACTATTGTACTGTACTGTGTCTGCTGCTAATATAGACTGGATGATAATGAGATGTAGTATGTATGTATAAAGAAGAAAGAAAAAAAAACACGGGTAGGTGGTATACAATTATGGACGGACTGCCGAGTGCCGACACAGAGGTAGCTACAGCCGTGGACTACCGTACTGTACTGTGTCTGCTGCTAATATAGACTGGATGATAATGAGATGTAGTATGTATTGTAACACTGTAGGGGTGCAAGGTGCCTTTTCCTGGGGAATATGGCAGCCCGCAGCAGCTGAGGAACAACACAAGTCCAGTTTCTGGTACAACCGACCCCGGCCAGTTTTATTGAAACAGAAAATAAAACAAACCCCAAAATAAAAATACCTTGCCTGTCCGGCACTAACTAAACATAAGATGTTCCTAACTGTCACTAAACAAAACACAGAGTTCTTCAGTACATACTGTATAGCTTACTTGCATCAGAAAGCGTGTCTCTCACACACAGATCCTGCAGCCTTCCCAGGCAGTCTGCCCATACTAATCAGGTTAGAAGCACTATATCACTCTTACACATCTGAAACCCTGATTAGCCCTCTGTGAGGCCAAAGACCCGAACTGGGCCCAATGTCTAGAACTCGCCTTATCTCTCTCTCAGAGCCTTTTCCCAGCTTTTACAGCAAACTGAAAAGGTTCAGACAAAACAAAAAGCATTTTTCCTAGAAGTTAACATTTTCTAAAACATGTAAGACAAGAACCTGGGACAAATATACCTGCCCTCAAACACTATCCCAGTGTTCTTGTCACATATCCCCCTCCCCTGTTTCGACCTAGGGGCCGGAACACTTGTAGCCCCCAAACAGAAGATGCGAGACAATGCATCTGCGTTGGCCAATTGTGTTCCCGGTCTATGTTCGACAGTAAACTTAAAGTCCTGCAACGCTAGAAACCATCTAGTTACACGAGCATTCTTGCCTCTATTTACATACATCCATTTTAAAGGGGCATGGTCTGTCACTAGTCTGAATTGTCTACCCAAGAGGTAATATCTCAAGGTATCTAGTGCCCACTTAATGGCTAAAGCCTCTTTTTCCACAATGGCATACCTTTTTTCATGCTCATTGAGTTTCCTACTCAAATAAATGATAGGGTGTTCATCCCCATCTCTGGTTTGGGACAGCACAGCACCTATCCCTACCTCTGAGGCATCTGTCTGTACCACAAATTCTTTTGAAAAATCTGGTGTTATCAACACCGGTTGTGAACACAAAGCCACTTTTAATGCTTGGAACGCCTTTTCTGCATCAGGGTTCCATTTCACCACATTTGACTGCTTCCCTTTGGTAAGGTCTGACAACGGCACCGCTGTGGTCGCAAAATTAGGAATAAACCGTCTATAGTACCCAGTAATTCCCAAAAAAGCCCTTACCTGTTTTTTATTCACTGGACGAGGCCAGTTTTGAATAGCATCAACTTTATTCAATTGGGGCCTAATCAGACCTCTGCCTATGGTGAAGCCCAAGTATTTGACCTCCTCCATTGCGAGGCAGCACTTCTTTGGGTTAGCAGTTAACCCTGCCTCTCTGATTGAGTCCAGTACTGCTTGTACTTTAACCAAATGGGACCCCCAGTCTGTACTGTGAATTACCACATCATCCAAATAGGCAGCTGCATATTTTCTATGGGGCCTCAAAATTTTATCCATCGCCCGTTGAAAGGTTGCTGGAGCCCCATGCAACCCAAAGGGTAACATCTTATACTGGTACAGCCCCTCCGGAACCGAAAAGGCTGTTTTTTCTTTGGCGCTATCAGATAAAGGTATTTGCCAGTAACCTTTGGTCAGGTCCAATGTGGTGAGAAACCTGGCTGTTCCCAGCCTTTCTACAAGCTCATCCACACGGGGCATGGGGTATGCGTCAAACTTGGACACCTCATTTAACTTACGAAAGTCATTACAGAAGCGTATGCTACCGTCGGGCTTCGGGATGAGCACTATGGGACTGGACCACTCACTGTTAGACTCCTCTATGACTCCAAGTTCTAACATGGTTTTAACTTCCTTAGAAATAGCTTCTCGCTGAGCTTCAGGAATCCTATATGGCTTTAAATGAACCCTGACCCCTGGTTCTGTGACAATGTCATGTTTTATTATGGTCGTTCGGCCAGGCAGCTCTGAAAATACCTCCCTATTTTGGATGAGAAATTCTTTAACCTGATTGTTCTGATCAGCTGATAATGTCTCTGACACCTTCACTGCGGGAAGCAACCGGGGTGAAGACACCGAAGGGCAAGGCTCCGCTGACAGAGACAACCTATCTTTCCAGGGTTTGATTAAGTTAACATGGTAGATCTGTTCGGGTTTTCTCTTTCCCGGCTGGTATACTTTGTAATTAACCTCATTCACTTTTTCCCTAATCTCAAATGGACCCTGCCATTTAGCTAGGAATTTGCTTTCCACAGTGGGTACCAAAACAAGAACTCTATCTCCAGGAGCAAATTCCCGTATCTTGGCACTCCGGTTATAGACCCTCTGTTGAGCACTTTGGGCCTGTTCCATGTGCTCTCTGACAACAGGTACCACGGCTGCAATCCTATCCTGCATTTGTGTTACATGCTCAATAACGCTTCTATAAGGAGTGGGCTGTCCTTCCCACGTCTCTTTGGCAATATCCAACAGCCCTCTGGGGTGTCTACCATACAACAAATCAAATGGAGAAAACCCCGTAGAGGACTGAGGGACTTCTCTGATGGCCATTAACAAGTAGGGCAACAAACAATCCCAGTTTTTCCCATCTCTCTCAACAACCTTTTTTAACATACTTTTTAATGTTTTATTAAACCTTTCCACCAACCCGTCAGTTTGGGGATGGTAGATGGACGTCCTGAGGTGAGTGACCTTAAATAACTTGCACAATTCTTTCATGATCCTTGACATAAATGGAGTACCTTGGTCAGTCAAAATTTCTTTTGGTATTCCCACTCTACTAAATACCTGCACCAGCTCCCTAGCTATCGCCTTGGTTGTGATAGTGCGTAAAGGGACAGCCTCAGTGGCATAGTCCATAATTACCAGGATATACTGATGGCCCCGAGCAGACTTTAACAAGGGCCCCACGAGATCCATGGCTATTCTGTCAAACGGGACCTCTATAATAGGCATGGGAACTAGTGGGCTCCTGAAATGGGGTCTAGGGGCATGATACTGGCATTCAGGACAGGAAGAACAATATTCAGACACTTCTTTATAAACCCCTGGCCAAAAGAACCTTTGTAAAACTCTTTCAGTGGTTTTTTCTGCCCCTAAATGTCCTGCGGTAACGTGACTATGAGCTAAATCTAGTACCGTTCTCCGATAAGGCTGGGGAACTACCAGCTGTTCCACCACATCCTCACCCCTTTTGACAATGTGGTACAAGAGCTCATTACAGATGGCCATGTGGGGATACGTAACCCTGTCACCTGGTACCACAGGTTCCCCATTAACAATCTTAACATTCTCTCTAGCCTTTATTAAGGTAGGATACTTTAACTGTTCAGACGCAAACAGATCCTTCTTTACCTCCAGGTCAGGCACGCTTTCAGTTCTAACTACTATGTCTCTGTTCCCGGCAAGAGGGTCCTCACTGGACTCCCCATCTGTCACTTCCCCAGCCAAACTAGCAAAAGGCAAAGGGCCAGAAAGTTCCGAAGACCCACGTACATCCATAAAATCACCGGTATTATCAACTGGCTTTTTACTTCTCACATCTGTTGATAACCGTGATTCCCACAGTTTCCAAAAATGAGGAAAATCCCTCCCTATTATGGCCTCATGCACCAAGGTAGGGACCAGTCCCACTTTAACCATTGCTGACCCACAACAAGTTTCTATATTCACCTCAGCAGTGGCATAATGTTGGGTATCCCCATGTATGCAAGTTACCCCAATAGGTATTTGCTGGACCTTTAAGGGGTTCACTAACCCAGCTTTCACGAGGGTAACTAAACTTCCTGAATCTGGCAAGGCCTCTACCCGGTTACCTTCTAAGAACACATCACACATTTGTTTTTCCAGCTCAGGTGAAGGTACCACTGTACAAGCTAACCTAGCAAAGAAAGACATTCTGCGACATTCAAAGGCAGCATCACATTGCATGGGTTCTTGCGTGACTGGGCAATTGGCAATAACATGACCTGGCATACCACACCTAAAACATTTAACCACACGATTGTCAACCCATTTGGGCAGCATAGACCGTTCTAGCCCCATTGGCCTGTTTCCAGGGCCAGTGTTTACAGTCTCTCCAGCCTTGCGTTCTCTTAACCGCCCAGCAACATTTTCCCACGGAACAGTCTTACCAGTCTTTACTGAAGGGCGCTGTCGAGGACCTATGGGTTGCTGGGTGGTCATCAGTAGTTCCTCTGCTGCCAAATACCTCTCTACCATGTCCACTAACTGGTCAGCAGTACCCGGGTTTCCATGGCTCACCCACTTGCGCAGGACCATGGGCAAAGATCTCAAGTAGCGGTCCATGACGACTCTTTCCACCATCTGGGGACCAGTTAATGTCTCTGGCTGCAGCCATTTTTTTGTTAGCTGAATAAGGTCGTGCATCTGGGAGCGCGGAGGCTTCTCCATGGCGTACAGCCAACGGTGCACCCGTTGCGCTCGTACTGACAGCGTGACTCCCAGGTGGGTCAGGATCTCAGTCTTTAGTTTATCATAGTCCCGAGCCTCAGCAGGGCTTAAATCAAAGTAAGCTTTTTGGGGCTCACCTGACAGGAAAGGTGCCAGCAGACTGGCCCACTGTGCTTTCGGCCAGTTCTCACGCTCGGCAGTCCTTTCAAACGTGGTCAGATAGGCCTCCACATCATCAGCCTCTGTCATTTTCTGCAGGAAGTGACTGGCTCGTATAGAACTAGAGCTGGTTGGAGCACTGACGGCCACATCTCCAACCCGAGCTGCAAGTCTCTGCACCACTTCTGTTAAGGCCTCTCTATCCTGACGCTGTTGCCTGTAAAGTTCATCAACAACTGCCTGCTGTTGTCTCTTATTTTCCTCCATTGCCACCTGCTGTAGTCTCCAATTTTCCTCCATTGCCACCTGCTGCTGTCGGTTGGCCTCCTGCTGAGCCGCTGTAGCTTGCAGCAAGGCTTTAAGCAGATCCTCCATGTCAACAGATTTTTCAGGCGGCTTTGCAGCTGCTTTCACCCAGGACATATATCAAACCCTCAGGGGTGAGTCTCAGTAACTTCACACTGGGCTGTATCTGCATAAACCACCGTTTTCTGCAGGCCTCACAAAGCTGCTGCTTTCACTTATGCGCAGAACGGCCTACTCGCATTCTCCACCAAGTTGTAACACTGTAGGGGTGCAAGGTGCCTTTTCCTGGGGAATATGGCAGCCCGCAGCAGCTGAGGAACAACACAAGTCCAGTTTCTGGTACAACCGACCCCGGCCAGTTTTATTGAAACAGAAAATAAAACAAACCCCAAAATAAAAATACCTTGCCTGTCCGGCACTAACTAAACATAAGATGTTCCTAACTGTCACTAAACAAAACACAGAGTTCTTCAGTACATACTGTATAGCTTACTTGCATCAGAAAGCGTGTCTCTCACACACAGATCCTGCAGCCTTCCAAGGCAGTCTGCCCATACTAATCAGGTTAGAAGCACTATATCACTCTTACACATCTGAAACCCTGATTAGCCCTCTGTGAGGCCAAAGACCCGAACTGGGCCCAATGTCTAGAACTCGCCTTATCTCTCTCTCAGAGCCTTTTCCCAGCTTTTACAGCAAACTGAAAAGGTTCAGACAAAACAAAAAGCATTTTTCCTAGAAGTTAACATTTTCTAAAACATGTAAGACAAGAACCTGGGACAAATATACCTGCCCTCAAACACTATCCCTGTGTTCTTGTCACAGTATGTATAAAGAAGAAAGAAAAAAAAACCACAGGTAGGTGGTATACAATTATGGATGGACTGCCGAGTGCCGACACAGAGGTAGCTACAGCCGTGGACTACCGTACTGTACTGTGTCTGCTGCTAATATAGACTGGATGATAATGAGATGTAGTATGTATGTATAAAGAAGAAAGAAAAAAAAACCACGGGTAGGTGGTATACAATTATGGACGGACTGCCGAGTGCCGACACAGAGGTAGCTACAGCCGTGGACTACCGGACTGTACTGTGTCTGCTGCTAATATAGACTGGATGATAATGAGATGTAGTATGTATAAAGAAGAAAGAAAAAAAAACCACGGTAGGTGGTATACAATTATGGATGGACTGCCGAGTGCCGACACAGAGGTAGCTACAGCCGTGGACTACCGTACTGTACTGTGTCTGCTGCTAATATAGACTGGATGATAATGAGATGTAGTATGTATAAAGAAGAAAGAAAAAAAAACCACGGGTAGGTGGTATACAATTATGGATGGACTGCCGAGTGCCGACACAGAGGTAGCTACAGCCGTGGACTACCGTACTGTACTGTGTCTGCTGCTAATATAGACTGGTTGATAATGAGATGTAGTATGTATGTATAAAGAAGAAAGAAAAAAAAACCACGGGTAGGTGGTATACAATTATGGACGGACTGCCGAGTGCCGACACAGAGGTAGCTACAGCCGTGGACTACCGTACTGTACTGTGTCTGCTGCTAATATAGACTGGATGATAATGAGATGTAGTATGTATAAAGAAGAAAGAAAAAAAAAAACCACGGGTAGGTGGTATACAATTATGGATGGACTGCCGAGTGCCGACACAGAGGTAGCTACAGCCGTGGACTACCGTACTGTACTGTGTCTGCTGCTAATATAGACTGGATGATAATGAGATGTAGTATGTATAAAGAAGAAAGAAAAAAAAACCCACGGGTAGGTGGTATACAATTATGGATGGACTGCCGAGTGCCGACACAGAGGTAGCTACAGCCGTGAACTACCATACTGTGTCTGCTGCGACTGGATGATAAATAATGATATAAAAAATATATATATATCACTACTGCAGCCGGACAGGTATATATTATATAATGACGGACCTGCTGGACACTGTCTGTCAGCAGAATGAGTTTTTTATAGAATAAAAAAAAAACACCACACAAGTCACATGACGAGTGTTTAACTTTTTCAGGCAATCACAATATAGTATACTATACTGGTGGTCAGTGTGGTCAGGTCACTGGTCAGTCACACTGGCAGTGGCACTCCTGCCTGCAGCAAAAGTGTGCACTGTTTAATTTTAATAATATGTATGTACTCCTGGCTCCTGCTATAACCTATAACTGCTCCCCAGTCTCCCCCACAATTAAGCTGTGTGAGCACAGTCAGATATTATACATAGATGATGCAGCACACTGGGCTGAGCACAGATATGGTATGTGACTGAGTCACTGTGTATCGTTTTTTTCAGGCAGAGAACGGATTATATTAAATAAAACTGCACTGGTGGTCACTGGTCAGTGGTCAGTCACTAGTAAACTCTGCACTCTCTAGTACTCCTAAGCTCCAGTAAATCAAGTGTCTCTGTCTCAATCTCACTCTCTCTCTTCTAATCTAAATGGAGAGGATGCCAGCCACGTCCTCTCCCTATCAATCTCAATGCACGTGTGAAAATGGCGGCGACGCGCGGCTCCTTATATAGAATCCGAGTCTCGCGATAGAATCCGAGCCTCGCGAGAATCCGACAGCGTCATGATGACGTTCGGGCGCGCTCGGGTTAACCGAGCAAGGCGGGAAGATCCGAGTCGCTCGGATCCGTGTAAAAAAAGCTGAAGTTCGGGCGGGTTCGGATTCCGAGGAACCGAACCCGCTCATCTCTACTGTGTATACTGTACACGCCATACACACTTAAGGGCACTATACATTTAACAATCCGCCGTCGAGCTGCCCGACGGCGGATACGGCCGCCTGGCAAACCGGCGGGGGGGGGGGGGAGTGACGGGGGAGTCGGGTTTCTTTACTTCCTCCGTCACCCGGCTCCATAGCACAGCAGGCAAATATGGATGAGATCGTCCATATTGGCCTGCATGTACAAGCGACAGGGCACCAGCGATGAACGAGCACGGGGCCGTGCATCATTCATCGCTGGTGCCTCCACACTGAAAGATATGAACGGTATCTCGTTCATTAATGAACGAGATCGTTCATATCTTTTACTTATGTCGCCCAGTGTGTAGGGCCCAATATACCATCATCTTCTCCCCACTGCTTTCAATGGTTCTGCCGTCCCACTGCTTCTTTGGTTACGATGACTGCTTATGATTTGTACTGTAGGTCACTTTTTTCTTGTTCTGTTTATGCTGTTCCTGTTTATTAACTTTGTAAGGTAGTGCAAACCCTTTGTTGTGCCATACAAGTAAATGATGATAATAGTAAAGGATATGGAAGTATTTGTAGCAATGTTTTCAGGAGTTATATGGCTCCAGTAGCTGACACCATCTTTAGATAGCAATAGTTATTGTAGCCTGTGGGCTACATTTCACAAAATTTACCTGGCAAGTGGCAAGGGATATGTAGGATCTGCTGCTCCCCTCCTCCTGCTCCAAATTTGGCTCTTTGTAGTGGATGGGGAATGAGAAGCTCTGACGTTTTGTCCCAGGCAAGTAGACGGATTTAACTAGGGGTTGCAGTACGCCCTGTAAAATCTGCCACCTGCAGGTGGACGTGCGGTGAGGTAAATTGCTCAGGTGGCACTATCTAGTACCAGAGCCAGATTTAAAGAATATATGAGCTCTAGGGTTCATGTGGGCATTATACACAGGTGCAGCAATATATACTGCTGGAAATCTGGTGAGTTTTGATCAGAGATGTGCGGAAAAGATAGGCAGGGGCGGCACTTTCGTAACTTTCACAGACTTTTTACTTCAGAGATTTGACTATAAAAATTATTAGAATAATATAAAAAGATATTTCTTATATCTTATTTGTATTTTTCATATACTTTATATAGTCAAAACTTTGTCTTATATGTTAGTATGACAAGAAAGGCTCTGCCCTCCTGCCTCACCTCTCTGCACGTCACTGCCTCCCCATCACCTATCTCTCCTGTTACCCAGTGATTCTCACCATTTCCCTGTCACCTCTCTCCTGTCACCCACTGACTCTCACCCTCTCCCTGTCATCCTCTTTTCACCCTCTGCTGGTCACTCTCTACCTCTCATTGTCACCCCCCCCCCCTTCCTGTACTAAGCTTTACAAGTGATTAAGTGGAGATGGATAAATAGTAATAAAGTACCAGCCAACCAGCTCCTACTGTAACTGTCATTTTTCAAACACGTCCTGTAACATGTCAGTTAGGAGCTGATTGGCTGCTACTTTATCCATCTTCACATTATCACCTTTTAAGGCCTACTAAATTTGGGCCAATGACTATGATGCGGCAGTAGTAGGGCGCAAAATTTATAGTTTGCAGGAGGGCGCCGAACCCCCTAGCACCGGCCCTGCGTGGCGGACATTTTTCTTGTGACTTTTCACGCAGCTGCAGTGCCAACGTGGGACTCCGGAAAGGTATGTAATTAAACATGGATGCAGTGGGTGCGGTGTGGGGCAACTGGGCCCAAGAGCCCATGTGCACCACACACACTGCATCCATCATAGATACTTCAAAGGAGGGGGACTGTAAGGATAGAAGTATAAAATCTGATCTGCAGAAGGATTGCTTTTTAAAATGGCAAAAACCCTAGAAATTCTATAGTTTAATAATTGTTCAACAATATTTTACTGATGAAATTAGTAATATAAACCATGTAATATTTATATACCTTAGTCATCTGGTAGTATTGTTTAAATGTCATCAAAACATCTCCATTAATGTGAATTTCCTGTTCTCCATATATTTTCTCTGGACAAACTTCACATCCTGTTACCGCACTTTCCCATGGGAACTTTGCACCCTAAAATATAAAGGACATTACAAGACATATTTGCAAAGGGTTATTTGCCATTAAGACAAAGTACATTCTAAATCGTATACAGAGGAGAGGAGGAGAAGTTGCCAATAGCAACCAGTCAGATTCTAGCTACTTAAAAGAATGCACTAAATAAATTATACCTAGAAGGTGAATGGTTGCTATGGGCAACTTCTGCCCTTGTTCCGTTAGAAGGATGGACACATCTCACCCTAGATCCCTGTGCAGAGACCAGGAAAAATGCCAAGTGCACATTAAGAAAGCCGAGTAATACAAACATCAAAAGTAATCAGATACAGTATAATCTTAAATCAGGGAAGGCAGCGTCTTCAGGATCACAAACCATAGTCTGGGCAAGCAACAGACAAGGCAAATCATAAAAAACAGATATCGCTAACAGTCAAGGAGCAGTCAGAACAAGCAGAAGTCCGGGCAGGCAGAGGCCATAAGAGTCAGAGCAAGCAAGGTCAGAGAAGGAACAATCCTCTATCCCAGTGTTTCCCAACCTCGGTCCTAAAGGCGCACTAACAGTTCTGGTTTTAGTGATATCCAGCTTGAACACAGCTGACTTAATTAGTACTTCAGTTATTTTGATTTAACCATCTGTGCTGAAGCCTGGATATCACTAAAACCTGCACTGTTGGTGTGCCTTGAGGACCGTGGTTGGGAATGCCTGCTCTAACCGATACAGAGCAAAATGCCTATTGCTAACACTATAACAGGCAATAAGTAAACACTACAGGCAGCTCTATAAACCAGCGACAGAGAAAACCCTAGGCATAGACATTGTAGGCACCTGCAGCATAACCCTCCGTGGTGACGCCTGAACCTAACCCCACCTTCCCGCAGCCTAAGCCTAACCTTCCTTCTCCCGGGATCTAACCCTAACCCTCCGAGAGGGTGCCTAACCCTAACATCCCCTTTCCACAGCCTAAACCTAACCCCCCCTGGCCACATCCTAACCCTAACACACCCCCCACAGCCTAAACCTAAGCACCACCTCCTCCCCCATGGCTTACCTATCCTGGTGGCCGACGCATGATCATTCAGGATCCCGGCGGATTGGATTCTGGCGCCGGCCTTGTGACCCTATTCAGGATGCCGGTGTCAGTATTCCGAGTAGAGTCGGGATCTTGGCTTCATAATTTCAACTGCCGGTCTCCCGACCACCGGGATCTTGACTGGAATGTCTAAGTGCATCCCAAGCCTAGGGCCACCGGCATATTGCAGCTACTATGATCGGGGCTCAGCTGTGATCGGGCACAATTAGCTTCTGCACATGCGTAGAAGCTCATTCTGTAATGCATGTAAAATGGCCGCTGGAGTGCTGCTGCACATGCCCAGCTACAGCATCTCCTCCAATGGGCTACCAGCAAGCTGCACTGACTGCAGCCGGCTCACCAAGCACAGCAAGGAGCCAGAACAACTGCAGAGGCCGACACGGATTCAGTACCTCTTAAGAGTGAGTTTTTAGTCAGCTCAGCATGTATGAGTGACGAGTGCTGTACTGACTGTGCTGCTAGGGGTGCTGGGCTGGCCAGGTGAGGGGTGATGGGTGCATATCTCCCAACATGACCCTCTCCAGGAGGGAGAAAATGCTCTGCTTCTGGACTTTTCCTTCATTTATTATTGCCAGCACCTGTTTTGAACATGGTAATGGAACAGAAAGGTGTTTCAGCACAGGTGATGGCAATCATAAATTAAGAGGGAAGTCCAGGAGAGTGGTCATGTTGGGAAGTATGTGGGTGTTGCTGCTGCTGTGATCTGTGTTGCTGTTTGATTTTCACAGGACAGTCCCTTTTATTTTTTGCTCGTCCCGCTGTCCCACCCGCAGATCGCAGTGTCCCGCGGTGGTTGTGGTGGGGGTGCGGTTGGGAGGCTCCTGTTACTCGCATGCGCACAGCATCTATTTAATGGAGACAGAGGGACTGGGAGCATGCCAGCAGCTCACAGAATGCTGTGCATGCCCCCTCAGTGACTGAAAATTGGAGCATGGCTCGCGATCGTGGCATTGTCACAAGGCCATGCCCCTTTTGTATAGACCACATCCTTTTTTGGCCGCTCGCGCAGATTTTGAAATGTTTCAAAATGTTTGTGGGGTGCTGAATGTGCTGGGAGAGGAGTGCTGACATGCTGTGCTGCTAGAGGGGGTGCTAGGTTGGGCATGGGGTGCTGCTGTGAACTGTGCTGCTGGGTGAGGGTTCCTGTGCTGGGAGAGGGATGCTGGATGAGGGTGAGTTGCTGGGGGAGGAGTGCTGACATGCTGTGCTGCTAGGGAGGTTGCTGTGTTGGGTGAGGGGTGATGAGTGTTGTGGACGATATGTTCACAATTAAATTGTTAACACATCGTGGTGCGGTGCCATGCACATGCTGGGCGGCCTTTCCCTGTTCTGGGCGGCCCCCAGCATGTGAGTAGATGGACGCAAATCTTGCTGCTGGAAGCAAGATCTGCATCCATCTCTGAATAACCCAATAGTTGTTCAGGAAGTCCCCCCCCCCCCCTTTTTTTACACATTACAGCAGGCAGAGCTCCCTTTTACACATTACGGCAAGTAGAGTCCCCTTTTACACAGTACGGCAGGTAGACTCCAGATTTATCAAACCTTGGAGAGTGATAAATAGGAGCTGATTGGCTGGTACTTTATCACTGTGCTACCTGCCATGTTACAGTCTGTGTTTGAAAAATGACAGTTACGAGGTGATTGGCTGGTACTTTATCACCATGCTATTTATCACTCTCCAAGGCTTGATATATCTGGGCCTTTATGAGATAATTATGTTTTATTAAATATCCCCCAATGTCAGCACATAAGGTAAAGAGAAAGAGAAAAATATGTAAAGAACAATACAAGGGGAAGCAGGAGAGGGTGTGACAATTGTCAGTCTTTGTATACTCAGGGTCTCTTTGCATGAAGAAGATTTTATATTTTGTGGTTACTGTATACGCTCGGCTTCTCCCCTTCCTTGCTTTCCCGTGATTATATATGCCTCTTTACTTTGTAATACATGAGATTCTAGCTGTTTCAATCTATACTGTACTCAGGCTTGGACTGGCCCACAGGGGTAATGGGGAAACCACCGGTGGGCCCTATTGCCTGGGGGCCCACCTCCTACTCTAAGGATCAGGTTCTAGACTGTGCACTTGAACTGTACATTATACATATTTTAACTTATACTGGACTGTGGTGTATTTTCTACAGTGCATTGCTGTTATTAATCTGTTATTAATCTGGTACATTATCATGCATGCAGCAGCTGAATTTACTGTATATATTTATGAAGGGGCCCAGATGTTGCACTCTCTAATAGTTAGTCAAACCAATGAGGTGGCAGGCCACCCCCCCTCAGCAGACTGGCCACACCCCAAAACATGGGCCCCTACTACTGCATTCCCCCGGTGGTCCCTACATGCCCCAGTCCGACACTGACTGTACTAGCTGGAGTACTCTGCATTGCCCGGGAATTTAAGAATGTCTGTTTACAAAAATAAATGTAAATATTAAACATACAGTTTAAATAATATTGTTGATGGGATGCAGTCCCGACACCAATTGACCGATGGTCAAAATCCCGACAAGGTCAAAATCCCGACATGGACAAAATACCGACATTTAAAATACCGACAAGGTCAAAATACCGACATGTAAAATGCAGACAGGTCAAAATACTGACATGAGTTTTTCATGATTTTTTTCATTGAAACCGACTTGTTCATGCTTTACCATCCCAGTGGACCTGGAGGGGGAATATAATAGTGTGCCGAGCGCAGCGAGCCATGCGAGGGGACGCGGTACACTTTATATGGTGTCCATGTTGACTTATGTCGACATACACACAAAAAACAACAAGAAAATGTGTGTCGATATTTTGACCTGTCGGCATTTTACATGTCGGTATTTTGACCTTGTCGGTATTTTAAATATCGATATTTTGTCCATGTCGGGATTTTGACCTTGTCGGGATTTTGACCATTGGTCAATTGGCGTCGGGATTTTCATTGGAGGTATTTCATACCGATCCCTTGTAGATAGCTGAATACCCGCGCTTTGCTATGGGATGAGGATGGTAAATTAGTATGTTAGTTGTTCGTTAATTTACGTTGGTTGGAGATCTAGTATATAGGCATATCTTGCTTCCCTGACGCACTTTGTGTATTGGCCGGACCCCTTTTTGGTCCCCCAAGGGACCCTGCTCTTCCCACTATACAACTCTCAGTCTGTGGCTTCCTACTGCCTCCATTGCCCTCCTCACATCATGTCAGTGCCCCTGTGAAATTATCGTTTTTATTACAGTTTCTCCTGATATACTCTGTGCTGCTGGGGGACCGTGCTACTTCCACTATATAACTCTCAGTGTGTGGATTTGTGATACCTGCATTCCCCTCCTCAAATCATGTCACTGGCCCTGTCACATGCAGCCTTGTCATCGCTGACATATCATGCATGTCCTGATATAGTCTGTGCTGCTGGCCCACTCCTTGGGGTGCTAGTGGTGTGTTACCCCCACAGTGTTTGTTCCCAGAGTGTAAGTCATATGTGTAGCAAGTTTGGTGTAAATTGGTCCAGGCATTCGGCAGTTATGCTGTCTCCTGAAATACTCTGTGCTGCTGTCCCATCTCTAGGGGTGCTAGGGGTGTCTACCCCCACACAGTTTGTTCCCAGATTGTAAGTCAGATGTGTACCAAGTTTGGTGTAATTTGCTCCAGGCCTTCCACAGTTTTGCTGTCTGCTGACATACTCTGTGCTGCTGTCCCACTCCTAGGGGTGCTAGGGGTGTCTGACCCCCACAGTGTTTGTTTCCAGAGTGTAAGTCATTTGTGTACCAAGTTTGGTGTTAATTGCTGCAGGCATTCCAGAGTTATGCTGTCTGCTGAAATACTCAGTGCTGCTGCCTCACCCCTAGGGATGCTAGGGGTGTCTAACCCCCACAGTGTTTGTTACCAGATTGTAAGGCATACATGTACCAATTTTTGAGTAATTCCGGAGTTATGCTGTCTCCTGATATACTCTGTGCTGCTGTCTGCCCCCCTAGGGGTGCTAGGGATTTCAAATTGTTTTAGTTGCCTCCGCCGTGTTTAAATACGCTTGTATGTAAAATGTCACGATCTTCGCTTGTAAACTGTGGATTTGTATAGAAAGACAGAAGGACAAATATTCATTTTTATATATTAGAGTGTATTGTGTTACATTTTCTCTTTATTGTTACAAATAGTAAATGTAACATCAGCAATTTGCCCCCTCCCGCTAGGGCTGATCCTGAGTCGCACACAATGCCAATGCTCATGTAAATTAGCAGGTTGCTAACATGGTCGTAGCAGCGTGTGACTCAGAATCAACCCATCTGTGTCATACAAATCATAGGCATGATACAGTCCTGCCAGTACATGGAAAGTTCATATTCTTCTTAAAGTCAGGAATATTCATTCTCACATGTATAAATGCAAATTTAGAAAAAGCTGTAACATACAGTGGTAGAGAATTCCATTATTTTGCAATGAGCGCCCATCGGAGCAATTCAGTTGTTCCTCCCCTTTGGTGTGCATGCTGCATGTGTGCACCTAGAAGTACTGGGTTTAGCTGCGCAAAGCAGCTGAACCTGTCTAAAGTAATGCTTTGGCCGCCTAAACAGAAGTTAAACGGGAGTTTGGGTGCCCAAAGTGCTGATTTATCGTACATTTCAACGAGCACCTCAAAAGGCTGTGAGCTAAAATGTGTCTTCCGCATCTATTCGCACCTGAACGGAGCTACAATTGAATTGCTCTGTCTTGAGCCATCTATTGGCAGCTGCGGGGTAAGACAATTGAATCGCCGACAATAAATGTAAGTTAATGTTTTTAGCCAGTGGCATAACTACTGCCCCCGCAGTCCTCGCGGTGGCTTGGGGGCGAGGGGCTGCGGGGGGCGCCACTGACTTTGCACAGATTGACATGCGGACGAGCGTCCGCATGTCAATCTGCGGTCTCCTTCCCTCCGCTGCTGTAAGGAGGGACACGGAGCGCACAGCGCGCGCCTCTCCTGTGTCCCTCCCTGGCTCTCCGGACGGTCTAATAAAGGAAGTGCCGTTCGTGAGCTCTGATTGGCTCACGAACCGGCACTTCCTTTATTAGAGCGGCCGGAGAGCCAGGAGGGACACTTGAGAGGCGCGCGCTGTGCCCTCCGTGTCCCCGAACACAAAAGAGCTGGGGGGGGGGGGGGGGGGGGGAGCAGGCACTGTGGGAGAATATCTGGCACTGGGGGCATATACCTGGCACTGTGGGAGAATATCTGGCACTGGGGGCATATACCTGGCACTGTGGGGGAATATCTGGCACTGGGGGCATATACCTGGCACTGTGGGGGAATATATGGCACTGGGGGCATATACCTGGCACTGTGGGGGAATATCTGGCACTGGGGGCATATACCTGGCACTGTGGGGGAATATCTGGCACTGGGGTGAGCAGGCACTGAGGGGCATATGTGGCACTGTGGGGGAATATTTGGCACTGGGGGGAGCAGCCACTGAGGGGGTATATGTGGCACTGGGGGGGGTATATTTGGCACTAGGGGCATGTACCTGGCACTGTGGGGGAATATCTAGCACTGGGGGCATATACCTGGCACTGTGGGGGAATATCTGGCACTGGGGGCATATGTGGCACTGGGAGCACGGCGCTAGCAACAAGCACTACCCCCTAGCAACGAGCATGACACCCAGTGCATGAAACCCCTGGCAACGAGCATGACACCCAGTGCATGAAACCCCTGGCAACGAGCATGACACCCAGTGCATGAAACCCCTGGCAACGAGCATGACACCCTGAGCATGGAAACCCCTGGCACCGTGCATGGAACCAAGAGCATGAAACCGCTGGCAACGAGCATGACACCCAGTGCATGAAACCCCTGGCAACGAGCATGACACCCTGAGCATGAAAACCCCTGGCACCGTGCATGGAACCAAGAGCATGAAACCCCTGGCAATGAGCAGGTTATTTAAAAGTAATTAGAAGCCTTACTGTAGAACTTAATGTGTAATGGGCATTACGGTGTGTGGCATAATGTATCACGGACATTGCGGTGTGTGTCATAATGTGTCAGGCATTAAGGTGTGTTGTATACTATATCACTGGCATTGTGGCATGTGGTATAATGTCTCAGGATCATTGTGGTGTGTGTCATACTGTGTCACAGACATTGTATGTGCTATAATGTATCAGGGGCATTGCAGTGTGTAGCATAATGTATAACGGGCATTGCGATTCCTGTCATAATGTGTCACAGGCATTACGGTGTGTGGCATAATGTGTCGGGGGCATTACAGTGTGTGCATATTGTGTCATGTGCATTATTGTGTGTGGCATAATGGCTAAGGCCATTGCAGTATGTGGAATAATGTATACTGGGCATTACTATAAGGAGGAAAAATGACAAATAATGTAAGGGGCATGAATCAGGATTATTTTGCTTCCCTGTGGTGGCTAACGTCTGGGCGTGCAGGTTGCAAAACTGGGGTATAAGGTAGTCTTTTCCTGCAATGCCACGCCCCTTTACGTGAAGCCACCCCCCTTTTTGGCTGCATATTTTTCCCTTTACTAGTGCCAATTATGGGGGGTATGGGGGGGGGGGCGCCGAATAATTTTTTGGCTTGGGGGAGAAAAATTTATAGTTACGCCACTGTTTTTAGCTATGTGTTATTTGGTTACATATTTGTTTAATGCTCACTTGTGCTTAGGCAACAGTCCATTTAAGTTAAAAGTAATGAAAATTACATCTTACGGTATTGACTTTTGTGGAAGAAGATATGAGATTGTGAAGTATAGCTCAACAGCATTCAAGTGGGGTAAGGGTGATAACTTACTCATTTACTCACCAAAAGTCCAGTTTCTTGCATGGAGATATGGAGCCCAAATCATGCAGGGATCAGTGAGCATGGAAGAGGTACATTGTGGGCATGGTAAACAAGATCAGGGCATAGATAACATGTCCATATAATGTGGGGCGTTATGGACCAATAAACAGTGGAGACTATCCTATGGACACATACTACAAGCACAACATATACTGCTTATGCCTAGCATTATGCTGTAATGTCTTACACTTTACAAATGCAGCATATTGGATAACGTTTTGAAAATTTCTAAAAATTGCTTATTCATCACGTCCATTTATGTACATAAAGAAAACGCCCATATTCTATCATTTGCTAACATTACCTGCATTCCATGTACAGTATTAAAGGTATACTGGTCTTTTTATATTTTTTGTCCATTACACTAAATCTGTACATCCACAGATAACGGGGGTCATTCCGAGTTGCAAAATTTTGCAGGGCTACGATCATGTCCATAGACATGCGGGGGGATGCCCAGCACAGGGCTATCCTGCCCCGCATGTCAGTACCGGTCCCCCTCAAAGAAGTGCAAAAGCACAATGCTTTTGCACTTTAGGAGTAGCTCCCGGCCAGCGCAGCTTTAGCGTGCTGGCCGGGCGCTACTCCTCCTTCCCCGGCCCACAGCGGCTGCGTGTCACGTCACGCAGCCGCTGCAGCCCGCCCCCCCCCCCCACGGTCTGGCCACGCCTGCGTTGGCTGGACCGTGCCAACGAAATGGCGGCCAAACGCCGCCGTTCCGCCCCATCGACCGCCTCTGCCTGTCAATCAGGCAGAGGCGATCGTAGCGCAGCGACGGCCTTCGGGCATGCGCCAGCGCACTGCGGCGCATTCGCAGTTCTGACCCGATCGCGCCGCTGCGATAAACTGCAGCGTGCAATCGGGTCATGATGACCCCCAACATGCACATGACAAACACTGATTAAAATCAAACTCACTCTAAATATCTAAACCTAGAAACAAACATTTTGAATTAAATATTCTAATCACTTACCTTGTATCCTTGCTGTTTAGCATTCTGCATTGCTCCCTGAAGTGTCCGAATCCGGTATTTAAGAACATGACGTGCCAACTCTGGGTAAAACAGCAGAATATTTGGATATACCCAAGTGTCCTTAGATGCAATACAAAGATAAGTATAAATAATTATGATCACACAAGATACAGTCGCAACAACATTTCTCACTTGCACAAAGAATAATTTATATGTGACATACTGATATGTGTCTCAGTGGAAATGCAGCACCTACTACAGTAAGTGATTCAAAGAACAGATTCATGGTTCAAGGGAAGTTTTTCATGTAGGTTAAATACCTGACATTGGTATTCCTTAAATTGGTTTAGAATAAGGTTCTATATGGGTTAGGTACAAAATCCGAGTCAGCATTTAGACAGTAGGAATCCTGACACAGTAATCGTGATACTGAGAATGCTAATGGCTTCTGGGTTACTTATTTATTACCAGTTATTTATATAGCACACACATATTCTGCAGCGCTGTACAGAGAATATTTGCCCATTCACATCAGTCCCTGCCCCAGTGGAACTTACATTCTATATTCCCTATCACATGTGCACACATTCATGCTAGGGTTAATTTTTGCTGGGAGCCAATTAACCTACCAGTATATTTTTGGATTGTGGGAGGAAACCGGAGTACCTGGAGGAAACCCACGCAAGCACGGGAAGAATATACAAACTCCGCACAGTTAGGGCCATGGTGGGAATCAAACCCATGATCTCAGTGCTGTGAGGCAGTAATGCTAACCATTACACCGTCCGTACTGGCTCCTGGGTTAGTATTTTACCCCTAAACCCAACCTACCCCTCCTGCAGCCTCTTTCTAAACGTCCCCTCTTACAGCCTAGCCGTCTCCAACCCTGCAGCCTAACCCAATCCCCACCCCCGGCAGCCTAACTCTAACCCTCCCTCCCCGCAGCCTAACCCTATCTCTCCTCCTCACCTTGGGGAACCGTCGGCATTCTCAGCATAGGGATTCCGGTGCTGGGATTCTTACTGTTGGAATCCTGATTGCTGGGATCCTGACTTTATACCTTCTATATAAGTAAGGAATACTGGGGCAGATGTATTAAACTGGAAAAGGCATAAGGAAGTGATAAACCAGTGATATGTGCAAGGTGATAAAGGCACCAGCCAATTAGCTCCAATATGTAAATTAACAGTTAAGATCTGATTGGCTACTGCCTTTATCACCTTGCACATATCACTGGTTTATCACTTCCTTATGCTTTCTCCAGGATAATACATCTGCCCCACTGTATGATCCCTAATTATCTTTCAGCATTGTCAATGCTTTCTGCTAGTAAGTACAAACAACTCATTAAAATATCTATGATTGCCCCAGTCAAATTCATAATATACCTGAGATATCCACCCCATAATATTATTATGGCTATTATTACTATTCATCATCATTTATTTGGGAGGCAATCACATTGCCGGCTGTCGGGATCCTGGCGGTCAGGATACTGACGCCGAAATCCTGACACCGGGTGAAATGCCAGCTGGATTCCTGCGTTTGTTTGCTGAGCGCTGGGATCCCGACAGCCAGGATATCATACCGATTCCATTTATTTATATGGTGCCATAAAGGTTTGGCAGTGCCATACAAAAGGTAGTACAGGAGACGCCAGAATATTAATAAACAAGTAAACTGAATTATATGTATCTGTTAGCATATCCTCTGACATGAGTTTTACTGCAGATATAAGAGTCACAAACAGTTCTCCTGAACACTACGACCGTCTTGCTACATGAACACGTCACCTTATAATGGCACTATATTCCTTATGATCATCAGAGACGATCAAAAGGAGATTTGATGCTAGTTACTAATAACTGTGATAAACATATTGTATACAACACTTGTGAGCACAAGAATAAAATCCATTAATTTTAATTAGAGATGAGTGGGTTCGGTTCCCTGAGAACCAAACCCTACCGGACTTCACTACCCGAGCCCGGATCCGAGCCCGGCTCGGGTTTTCCCACCTGCCTCGGAAACCAGAACGAAGCAAACTGTCATCATCCCACTGTCAGATTCTCGCGGGGTTTGGATTCCATATAAGGAGCCACGCTTTGACGCCATTGTCACTCGAGCATTGGAGAGTGTAGCGAGAGCACGTGTCTCTGTCCTCAGTGTCTGTGCGAGAGGGAAAGTGGGGTGGCGATTCCAGTGCTGTCTTGTGCTGCTCAGTCCAGTGTAGTGTCTTATGCTGCGTCAGTCCAGTCACAATGGTTGTGTACTCTGCTGCCATATGTCCAGTGTAGCTGTATAAGTCCAGTGCAGTGGTGCTGTGTTGTTCTGCATCAGTTCAGTGGTAGTGTCTTGTGCTGCATCGGTCCTGTCACAGTGGTGGTGTCCTCTGCTACCATATGTCCAGTGCTGCTGTATAAGTCCAGTGCAGTGGTGCTGTGTTGTTCTGCATCAGTTCAGTGGTAGTGTCTTGTAGTGATGAGCGGGTTCGGTTTCTCGGAAACCGAACCCCCCCGAACTTCACGCTTTTTACACGGGTCCGAGGCAGACTCGGATCTTCCCACCTTGCTCGGCTAACCCGAGCGCGCCCGAACGTCATCATCCCGCTGTCGGATTCTCGCGAGGCTCGTATTCTATCGCGAGACTCGGATTCTATATAAGGAGCCGCGCGTCGCCGCCATTTTCACACGTGCATTGAGATTGATAGGGAGAGGACGTGGCTGGCGTCCTCTCCGTTTAGAGTAGACTAGAGAGTAGTAGAGAGTAGAGACACTTGATTTACTAATTTTGGGGAGCATATTAGGACAGAGTACTACTTGCTGATAGTGTGACCAGTGACCACCAGTTTAATTAATCCGTTCTCTGCCTGAAAAAAAACGATACACAGTGTGACACAGTCACATACCATATCTGTGCTCAGCCTCAGTGTGCCCTCAGTGTGCTGCATCATCTATGTAATACTGTATATCTGACTGTGCTGAGTGCTCACTGCTCACACAGCTTAATTGTGGGTGAGACTGGGGAGCAGTTATAGCAGGAGTACATATTTTAACAGTGCACACTTTTGCTGCCAGAGTGCCACTGCCAGTGCCAGTGTGACTGACCAGTGACCACTGACCACCAGTATATTGTGATTGTCTGCCTGAAAAAGTTAAACACTCGTCGTGTGGTGTTTTTATTCTATAAACGCATTCTGCTGACAGTGTCCAGCAGGTCCGTCATTATATAATATATACCTGTCCGACTGCAGTAGTGATATATATATATATATTTTTTATATCATTATCATCCAGCCTATATTAGCACTGCAGCAGACACAGTACGGTAGTCCACGGCTGTAGCTACCTCTGTGTCGGCAGTCGCTCGTCCATCCATAATTGTATACCACCTACCCGTGGTGTTTTTTTTTTTTTATATCTTCTTGATACTAGTAGCTTACTTTAGGAGTCTGCAGTGCTGAGCTGACAGTGTCCAGCAGGTCCGTCATTATATAATATATACCTGTCCGGCTGCAGTAGTGATATATATATATATTTTTTATATCATTATCATCCAGTCTATATTAGCAGCAGACGCAGTACGGTAGTCCACGGCTGTAGCTACCTCTGTGTCGGCAGTCGCTCATCCATCCATAATTGTATACCACCTACCCGTGGTGTTTTTTTTTTTTCTATCTTCTTGATACTAGTAGCTTACTTTAGGAGTCTGCAGTGCTGAGCTGACAGTGTCCAGCAGGTCCGTCATTATATAATATATACCTGTCCGGCTGCAGTAGTGATATATATATATTTTATATCTCATTATCATCCAGTCTATATTAGTAGCAGACGCAGTACGGTAGTCCACGGCTGTAGCTACCTCTGTGTCGGCAGTCGCTAGTCCATCCATAATTGTATACCACCTACCTGTGGTGGTTTTTTTTTTCTATCTTCTTGATACTACTAGTAGCTTACTTTAGGAGTCTGCAGTGCTGAGCTGACAGTGTCCAGCAGGTCCGTCATTATATAATATATACCTGTCCGGCTGCAGTAGTGATATATATATATATTTTTTATATCATTATCATCCAGTCTATATTAGCAGCAGATGCAGTACGGTAGTCCACGGCTGTAGCTACCTCTGTGTCGGCAGTCGCTCGTCCATCCATAATTGTATACCACCTACTTGTGGTGTTTTTTTTTTTTTCTATCTTCTTGATACTAGTAGCTTACTTTAGGAGTCTGCAGTGCTGAGCTGACAGTGTCCAGCAGGTCCGTCATTATATAATATATACCTGTCCGGCTGCAGTAGTGATATATATATATATATATATTTTTTATATCATTATCATCCAGTCTATATTAGCAGCAGATGCAGTACGGTAGTCCACGGCTGTAGCTACCTCTGTGTCGGCAGTCGCTCGTCAATCCATAATTGTATACCACCTACCTGTGGTGTTTTTTTTTTTTCTATCTTCTTGATACTAGTAGCTTACTTTAGGAGTCTGCAGTGCTGAGCTGACAGTGTCCAGCAGGTCCGTCATTATATAATATATACCTGTCCGGCTGCAGTAGTGATATATATATATATATTTTTTATATCATTATCATCCAGTCTATATTAGCAGCAGATGCAGTACGGTAGTCCACGGCTGTAGCTACCTCTGTGTCGGCAGTCGCTCGTCAATCCATAAGTATACTAGTATCCATCCATCTCCATTGTTTACCTGAGGTGCCTTTTAGTTGTGCCTATTAAAATATGGAGAACAAAAATGTTGAGGTTCCAAAAATAGGGAAAGATCAAGATCGACTTCCACCTCGTGCTGAAGCTGCTGCCACTAGTCATGGCCGAGACGATGAAATGCCAGCAACGTCGTCTGCCAAGGCCGATGCCCAATGTCATAGTACAGAGCATGTAAAATCCAAAACACCAAATATCAGTAAAAAAAGGACTCAAAAATCTAAAATAAAATTGTCGGAGGAGAAGCGTAAACTTGCCAATATGCCATTTACCACACGGAGTGGCAAGGAACGGCTGAGGCCCTGGCCTATGTTCATGGCTAGTGGTTCAGCTTCACATGAGGATGGAAGCACTCAGCCTCTCGCTAGAAAAATGAAAAGACTCAAGCTGGCAAAAGCACAGCAAAGAACTGTGCGTTCTTCGAAATCACAAATCCACAAGGAGAGTCCAATTGTGTCGTTTGCGATGCCTGACCTTCCCAACACTGGACGTGAAGAGCATGCGCCTTCCACCATTTGCACGCCCCCTGCAAGTACTGGAAGGAGCACCCGCAGTCCAGTTCCTGATAGTCAGATTGAAGATGTCAGTGTTGAAGTACACCAGGATGAGGAGGATATGGGTGTTGCTGGCGCTGGGGAGGAAATTGACCAGGAGGATTCTGATGGTGAGGTAGTTTGTTTAAGTCAGGCACCCGGGGAGACACCTGTTGTCCGTGGGAGGAATAGGGCCATTGACATGCCTGGTGAAAATACCAAAAAAATCAGCTCTTCGGTGTGGAAGTATTTCAACAGAAATGCGGACAACATTTGTCAAGCCGTGTGTTGCCTTTGTCAAGCTGTAATAAGTAGGGGTAAGGACGTTAACCACCTCGGAACATCCTCCCTTATACGTCACCTGCAGCGCATTCATCATAAGTCAGTTACAAGTTCAAAAACTTTGGGCGACAGCGGAAGCAGTCCACTGACCAGTAAATCCCTTCCTCTTGTAACCAAGCTCACGCAAACTACCCCACCAACTCCCTCAGTGTCAATTTCCTCCTTCCCCAGGAATGCCAATAGTCCTGCAGGCCATGTCACTGGCAATTCTGACGAGTCCTCTCCTGCCTGGGATTCCTCCGATGCATCCTTGCGTGTATGCCTACTGCTGCTGGCGCTGCTGTTGTTGCTGCTGGGAGTCGATGGTCATCCCAGAGGGGAAGTCGTACTCGTAAGACCACTTTTACTACTTCCACCAAGCAATTGACTGTCCAACAGTCCTTTGCGAGGAAGATGAAATATCATAGCAGTCATCCTGCTGCAAAGCGGATAACTGAGGCCTTGGCATCCTGGGCGGTGAGAAACGTGGTTCCGGTATCCATCATTACTGCAGAGGCAACTAGAGACTTGTTGGAGGTACTGTGTCCCCGGTACCAAATACCATCTAGGTTCCATTTCTCTAGGCAGGCGATACCGAAAATGTACACAGACCTCAGAAAAAGACTCACCAGTGTCCTAAAAAATGCAGTTGTACCCAATGTCCACTTAACCACGGACATGTGGACAAGTGGAGCAGGGCAGACTCAGGACTATATGACTGTGACAGCCCACTGGGTAGATGTATGGACTCCCGCCGCAAGAACAGCAGCGGCGGCACCAGTAGCAGCATCTCGCAAACGCCAACTCTTTCCTAGGCAGGCTACGCTTTGTATCACCGCTTTCCAGAATACGCACACAGCTAAAAACCTCTTACGGCAACTGAGGAAGATCATCGCAGAATGGCTTACCCCAATTGGACTCTCCTGTGGATTTGTGGCATCGGACAACGCCAGCAATATTGTGTGTGCATTAAATCTGGGCAAATTCCAGCACGTCCCATGTTTTGCACATACCTTGAATTTGGTGGTGCAGAAATATTTAAAAAACGAGAGGGGCGTGCAAGAGATGCTGTCGGTGGCCAGAAGAATTGCGGGACACTTTTGGCGTACAGGCACCACGTACAGAAGACTGGAGCACCACCAAAAACGCCTGAACCTGCCCTGCCATCATCTGAAGCAAGACGTGGTAACGAGGTGGAATTCAACCCTCTATATGCTTCAGAGGTTGGAGGAGCAGCAAAAGGCCATTCAAGCCTATACAACTGAGCACGATATAGGAGGTGGAATGCACCTGTCTCAAGCGCAGTGGAGAATGATTTCAACGTTGTGCAAGGTTCTGCAACCTTTTGAACTTGCCACACGTGAAGTCAGTTCAGACACTGCCAGCCTGAGTCAGGTCATTCCCCTCATCAGGCTTTTGCAGAAGAAGCTGGAGACATTGAAGGAGGAGCTAACACAGAGCGATTCCGCTAGGCATGTGGGACTTGTGGATGGAGCCCTTAATTCGCTTAACAAGGATTCACGGGTGGTCAATCTGTTGAAATCAGAGCACTACATTTTGGCCACCGTGCTCGATCCTAGATTTAAAACCTACCTTGGATCTCTCTTTCCGGCAGACACAAGTCTGCTGGGGTTCAAAGAACTGCTGGTGACAAAATTGTCAAGTCAAGCGGAACGCGACCTGTCAACATCTCCTCCTTCACATTCTCCCGCAACTGGGGGTGCGAGGAAAAGGCTCAGAATTCCGAGCCCACCCGCTGGCGGTGATGCAGGGCAGTCTGGAGCGACTGCTTATGCTGACATCTGGTCTGGACTGAAGGACCTGCCAACGATTACGGACATGTCATCTACTGTCACTGCATATGATTCTCTCCCCATTGAAAGAATGGTGGAGGATTATATGAGTGACCGCATCCAAGTAGGCACGTCAGACAGTCCGTACTTATACTGGCAGGAAAAAGAGGCAATTTGGAGGCCCTTGCACAAACTGGCTTTATTCTACCTAAGTTGCCCTCCCACAAGTGTGTACTCCGAAAGAGTGTTTAGTGCCGCCGCTCACCTTGTCAGCAATCTGCGTACGAGGTTACATCCAGAAAATGTGGAGAAGATGATGTTCATTAAAATGAATTATAATCAATTCCTCCGTGGAGACATTGACCAGCAGCAATTGCCTCCACAAAGTACACAGGGAGCTGAGATGGTGGATTCCAGTGGGGACGAATTGATAATCTGTGAGGAGGGGGATGTACACGGTGATATATCGGAGGATGATGATGAGGTGGACATCTTGCCTCTATAAAGCCAGTTTGTGCAAGGAGAGATTAATTGCTTCTTTTTTGGTGGGGGTCCAAACCAACCCGTCATTTCAGTCACAGTCGTGTGGCAGACCCTGTCACTGAAATGATGGGTTGGTTAAAGTGTGCATGTCCTGTTTATACAACATAAGGGTGGGTGGGAGGGCCCAAGGACAATTCCATCTTGCACCTCTTTTTTCTTTCATTTTTCTTTGCGTCATGTGCTGTTTGGGGGGTGTTTTTTGGAAGGGCCATCCTGCGTGACACTGCAGTGCCACTCCTAGATGGGCCAGGTGTTTGTGTCGGCCACTAGGGTCGCTTAGCTTACTCACACAGCTACCTCATTGCGCCTCTTTTTTTCTTTGCGTCATGTGCTGTTTGGGGAGTGTTTTTTGGAAGGGCCATCCTGCGTGACACTGCAGTGCCACTCCTAGATGGGCCAGGTGTTTGTGTCGGCCACTAGGGTCGCTTAGCTTACTCACACAGCTACCTCATTGCGCCTCTTTTTTTTTCTTTGCGTCATGTGCTGTTTGGGGAGTGTTTTTTGGAAGGGCCATCCTGCGTGACACTGCAGTGCCACTCCTAGATGGGCCAGGTGTTTGTGTCGGCCACTAGGGTCGCTTAGCTTACTCACACAGCTACCTCATTGCGCCTCTTTTTTTCTTTGCGTCATGTGCTGTTTGGTGAGTGTTTTTTGGAAGGGCCATCCTGCGTGACACTGCAGTGCCACTCCTAGATGGGCCAGGTGTTTGTGTCGGCCACTTGGGTCGCTTAGCTTAGCCATCCAGCGACCTCGCTGCAAATTTTAGGACTAAAAATAATATTGTGAGGTGTGAGGTGTTCAGAATAGACTGAAAATGAGTGGAAATTATGGTTATTGAGGTTAATAATACTTTGGGATCAAAATGACCCCCAAATTCTATGATTTAAGCTGTTTTTTAGGGTTTTTTGAAAAAAACACCCGAATCCAAAACACACCCGAATCCGACAAAAAAAATTCGGTGAGGTTTTGCCAAAACGCGCTCGAACCCAAAACACGGCCGCGGAACCGAACCCAAAACCAAAACACAAAACCCGAAAAATTTCCGGTGCTCATCACTAGTGTCTTGTGCTGCATCAGTCCTGTCACAGTGGTGGTGTCCTCTGCTACCATATGTCCAGTGCTGCTGTATAAGTCCAGTCCATTGCAGTGGTGCTGTGTTGTCCTGCATAAGTCCAGTGGTGGTGTCCCTGTGCTGCTGTATAAGTCCAGTGGTACTGACGTATATATCCAGTGATACTGCCGTATATGTCCAACGGAACTGCCATATAAATTCAGTGATACTGCCATATATATCCAGTGGTACTGCCATATAATTCCAGTGATATTGCCGTATATGTCCAGTGGTACTGCCGTATAAATCCAGTCCAGTGGTACTGCCATATAATTCCAGTGATACTGCCGTATATGGAAGAAGAAAGGTATACAGCGCTCAATGACACAGTGTAATCTAAAAAGGTAAGTATTTAATAATAAATTTTCTTTAAAAAAGACTTGGACAATTAAAAAACATGCAATCTAGGATATAATGTGTCTCAATAATGACTTCAGGTGGACTTATAAATCTATTAATACTGACACCAACTGGTGAGTTTGGCACTCATCAACATATTTTAAAACCAGCACATATACAGTCATAATACCGGACCAAATGTATATTAATTCATCCAATTGGATGTGATTACCAAGTCTGTGTTCCGTTTAGAGAGGCTCCCGTAAGATACAAGTCCGTATGGCAACGGCGACAGTTGTTGGGGTCCTGGTTCACAGTTCAGGTTGAGACCCATGTGGACATCTGACAACTAGCACCATCACTACGCCACCATCTACAGTCAGGACCTTGCATCTCTTTCATCTCCGTGAACCAGGACTCCTACCGGCATTGCTATTGCCCATTACATCCACAGGAGAACCCACACAATGGAACACGGAGTTCCAAGTGAACTGTGAACCAGGACCCCAACAACTGTCGCCGTTGCCATACGGACTTGTATCTTACGGGAGCCTCTCTAAAAGGAACACAGACTTGGTAATCACATCCAATTGGATGAATTAATATACATTTGGTCCGGTATTATGACTGTATATGTGCTGGTTTTAAAATATGTTGATGAGTGCCAAACTCACCAGTTGGTGTCAGTATTAATAGATTTATAAGTCCACCTGAAGTCATTATTGAGACACATTATATCCTAGATTGCATGTTTTTTAATTGTCCAAGTCTTTTTTAAAGAAAATGTATTATTAAATACTTACCTTTTTAGATTACACTGTGTCATTGAGCGCTGTATACCTTTCTTCTTCCTCTTGTTATTGAAAGGGTTTGACTACCCCTTATTTATTCAGCTGCTAGGAAAAGCACACTCATCACAGCGCCTGTATATATACTTGATATATATAACCTTTCATAGTGCCGTATATGTCCAGTGGTACTGCCATATAATTCCAGTGATACTGCCATATAATTCCAGTGATACTGCCGTATAAATCCAGTGATACTAACGTATAATTCCAGTGGTACTGGTGTATAAGTCCAGTGATACTGCCGTATAAATCCAGTCCAGTGGTACTGCCGTATAATTCCAGTGATACTGCCATATAATTCCAGTGATACTGCACTATAATTCCAGTGGTACTGGCATATAAATCCAGTGATACTGCCGTATAAATCCAGTCCAGTGGTACTGCCGTATAATTCCAGTGATACTGCCGTATAATTCCAGTGATACTGCCGTGTAAATCCAGTCCAGGGGTACTGGCGTATAAGTCCAGTGGTACTGTCGTATAATTCCAGTGGTACTGCTATACAATTCCAGTGATACTGCAATATAATTCCAGTGATACTGCAATATAATTCCAGTGATACTGCAATATAATTCCAGTGGTACTGCCATATAATTCCAGTGATACTGCACTATAATTCCAGTGGTACTGGCATATAAATCCAGTGATACTGCCATATAATTCCAGTGATACTGCACTATAATTCCAGTGGTACTGGCATATAAATCCAGTGATACTGCCGTACAAATCCAGTCCAGTGGTACTGCCGTATAATTCCAGTGATACTGACGTATAAATCCAGTGATACTGCCGTGTAAATCCAGTCCAGGGGTACTGTCATATAGGTCCAGTGGTACTGTCATATAATTCCAGTGGTACTGCTGTACAATTCCAGTGATACTGCCATATAATTCCAGTGATACTGCCGTATATGTCCAGTGGTACTGCCGTATAAATCCAGTGGTACGGCCGTATAAATCCAGTCCAGTGGTACTGCCATATAATTCCAGTGATACTGACGTATATGTCCAGTGGTTCTGCTGTATAAGTCCAGTGGTACTGCCATATAATTCTAGTTATACTGCCGTATATGTCCAGTGGTACTGCCGTATAAGTCCAGTGGTACTGCCGTATAAATCCAGTCCAGTTATACTGCCGTATAATTCCAGTGATACTGCCATATAATTCCAGTGGTACTGGCATATAAATCCAGTGATACTGCCTTATAAATCCAGTCCAGTGGTACTGCCATATAAATCCAGTGGTACTACCGTATAATTCCAGTTGTACTGGTGTGTAAGTCCAGTGATACTGCCGTGTAAATCCAGTCCAGTGGAACTGCCGTATAAGTCCAGTGGTACTGCTGTACAATTCCAGCGATACTGCCGTATAATTCCAGTGATACTGCCGTATAATTCCAGTGATACTGCCATATAATTCCAGTGATACTGCAATATAATTCCTGTGGTACTGGCATATAAATCCAGTGATACTGCCGTATAAATCCAGTCCAGTGGTACTGCCGTATAATTCCAGTGATACTGCCGTATAATTCCAGTGATACTGCCGTGTAAATCCAGTCCAGGGGTACTGGCGTATAAGTCCAGTGGTACTGTCGTATAATTCCAGTGGTACTGCTATACAATTCCAGTGATACTGCAATATAATTCCAGCGATACTGCAATATAATTGCAGTGGTACTGGCATATAAATCCAGTGATACTGCCATATAAATCCAGTCCAGTGGTACTGCCGTATAATTCCAGTGATACTGCCATATAATTCCAGTGATACTGCCGTGTAAATCCAGTCCAGGGGTACTGTCGTATAAGTCCAGTGGTACTGTCATATAATTCCAGTGGTACTGCTGTACAATTCCAGTGATACTGCCATATAATTCCAGTGATACTGCCGTATATGTCCAGTGGTACTGCCGTATAAATCCAGTGGTACGGCCGTATAAATCCAGTCCAGTGGTACTGCCATGTAATTCCAGTGATACTGACGTATATGTCCAGTGGTTCTGCTGTATAAGTCCAGTGGTACTGCCGTATAAATCAAGTCCAGTTATACTGCCGTATAATTCCAGTGATACTGCCATATAATTCCAGTGGTACTGGCATATAAATCCAGTGATACTGCCTTATAAATCCAGTCCAGTGGAACTGCCGTATAAATCCAGTGGTACTGCCGTATAATTCCAGTTGTACTGGTGTATAAATCCAGTGATACTGCCGTGTAAATCCAGTCCAGTGGAACTGCCGTATAAATCCAGTGGTACTGCTGTACAATTCCAGCGATACTGCCGTATAATTCCAGTGATACTGCCGTATAAATCCAGTGGTACTGCCGTATAAATCCAGTGGTACTGCCGTATAAATCTAGTCCAGTGATACTGCCGTATATGTCCAGTGGTATTGCCATATAATTCCAGTTATACTGCCGTATATGTCATGTGGTACTGCCGTATAAATCCAGTCCAGTGAAACTGCCGTATAAATCCAGTGATACTGCCGTATATGTCCAGTTGTACTGCCATATAATTCCAGTAATACTGACGTATATGTCCAGTGGTACTGCCGTATAAGCCCAGTGGTATTAGCGTATAAATCCAGTCCAGTTATACTGCCATATAATTCCACTGATACTGCCATATAATTCCAGTGGTACTGGCGTATAAGTCCAGTGATACTGCCGTATAAATCCAGTGGTACTGCCGTATAAATCCAGTGGTACTGCCGTATAATTCCAGTGAAACAGCCGTATAATTCCAGTGATACTGCCGTGTACATCAAGTCCAGTGGAACTGCCGTATAAACCCAGTGGTACTGCCATATAAATCCAGTGGTACTGCCGTATAAAGCCAGTCCAGTGAAACTGTCATATAAGTCCAGTGATACTGCGAAATATGTCCAGTAGTACTGCCATATAATTCCAGTCATACTGCTGTATACTGTATGTCCAGTGGTACTGCCATATAAGCTCAGTGGTACTGCCGTATAAATCCAGTGGTACTGGCGTATAAATCCAGTCCAGTGATACTGCCGTATAAGCCCAGTGATGCTTCCGTATATGTCCAGTGGTACTGCCATATAATTCTAGTAATACTGCCATATATGTCCAGTGGTACTGCCGTATAAATCCAGTGGTACTGCCCAGTGGTGCAAGTAGAAAAAATGACTTACGGGTACTGTGTGCGCGCGCCGAAGGCGCGCGCGCAAAAAAATGGGTGTGGCCAAATGCCACATGGGGCGTGGCCAATGAAAATGGGGGCGTGATACACATATGGGGGAGGGGCAGATACACGTATGACCCCAATAGTGCCAGATACACGTTGCCCCACAGTGCCAGATATACATTGCCCCACAGTGCCAGATACACATTGACTAACAGTGCCAGATACACATTGCCCCACAGTGCCAGATACAGAAATGCCCCCAGAGTGCCAGATATACATTGCCTCGCAGTATCAGATACACGTTGCCCCACAGTGCCAGATATACATTGCCCCACAGTGCCAGATACACATTGCCCCACAGTGCCAGATACACAAATGCTCCCACTGTGTCAGATATACATTGCCCCCCCTGCCAGATACAGAAATGCCCCTACAGTGCCAGATATGCCCCCAGTGCCAGATATCCCCCAGTACCAGGTATACATGCCCCCCTGTGCCAGATATCCCCCAGTGCCAGGTATACATGCCCCCCTGTGCCAGATATCCCCCAGTGCCAGGTATACATGCCCCCCTGTGCCAGATATCCCCCAGTGCCAGGTATATATGCCCCCCAGTGCCAGATATCCCCCAGTGCCAGGTATATATGCCCCCCAGTGCCAGATATCCCCCAGTGCCAGGTATATATGCCCCCCTGTGCCAGATATCCCCCAGTGCCAGGTATATATGCCCCCCAGTGCCAGATATCCCCCAGTGCCAGGTATATATGCCCCCCCAGTGCCAGATATCCCCCAGTGCCAGATAGAAATGCCCCCCCAGTGCCAGATATCCCCCAGTGCCAGGTATAACATGCCCCCCCTCCCCCCCCCCCTTCCCTGCTCACCGCTGCCGCTGGCCGCTGCCGTCCTGTGTGAGGGAAGGAGAGCGCAGCCTGCTCCTCTCCTTCCCCTCAGTCTCCGGCGGGTGTCTCACAGTTTAATTCAGCGCCGATCCGTGAGCCAATCAGAGCTCGCACGCTGGAGACTGAGGGGAAGGAGAGGCACAGGCTACGCTCTCCTTCCCTCACATCAGCGGCGGTGCGAGGAGCGGCGGCCCGTCGGTGTGGGTACGGCGTACCCACGGCTAAATTCTTACGGGTACGCCGTACCCACCCGTACCCGCCCACTTGCACCACTGGTACTGCCATATAAATACAGTCCAGTGGTACTGCCATATAAGTCCAGTCCCACGGTGCTGTCCTGTGCTGTTTATTATTTGCTCCAAATAAAGGGGTTATTTATATTTAATCAAAATAATTTTTACAGGGTTTTCCGTGTGTGGTGTAGCGGTACACTCTCCTTTGCTGGATTTTGTTATATAAATCCAGAAAAATAATGGAGAACAAAAATTTGTAGGATAAAATAGGGAAAGATCAAGAACCACTTCCTCCTACTGCTGCTGCTGCTGCTGTTGTTGCTGCTGGGAGTCGATCGTCATCCCAGAGTGGAAGTCGGAAGACCACTTGTACTACTTCAACTAAGCAAATGACTGTCCAACTGTCCTTTGCGAGGAAGATGAAATAGCAGCAGTCATCCTTTTGCAAAGCGGATAACGGTGGCCTTGACAGCTATGTTGGTGTTAGACGTGCGTCCGGTATCCGCCATTAGTGCAGTGGGACTGCAGTGCCAACCCTAGATGGGCCAGGTGTTTGTGCTGCACACTTGTGTCGCTTAGCTTAGCCATACAGCTATCACATTGCACCTCTTTTACTTCTTTGCATCATGTGCTGTTTGGGGTCTAGTTTTTTTAAGTGCCATCCTGTCTGCCACTGCAGTGCCACTCCTAGATGGGCCAGGTGTTTGTGCCGCACACTTGTGTCGCTTAGCTTAGTCATACAGCCACCTCGGTGCAACCTTTTTGCCTAAAAACAATATTGTGAGGTGTGAGGTGTTCAGAATAGACTGGAAATTAGTGGAAATTAATGTTATTGAGGTTAATAATATAGTAGGATCAAAATTACCCCCAAATTCTGTGATTTTAGCTGTTTTTATGTGTTGTTTTTTTTCTCTTACGTCCTAGAGGATGCTGGGGACTCCGTAAGGACCATGGGGTATAGACGGGCTCTGCAGGAGACTTGGGCACTCTAAAAACTTTATAATGGGTGTGCACTGGCTCCTCCCTCTATGCCCCTCCTCCAGACCTCAGTTAGATCCTGTGCCCAGAGGAGACTGGGTGCACTGCAGGGGAGCTCTCCTGAGTTTCTCTGAAAAACACTTTTTGTTAGGTTTTTTATTTTCAGGGAGCACTGCTGGCAACAGGCTCCCTGCATCGTGGGACTGAGGGGAGAGATGCAGACCTACTTAAATGATAGGCTATGCTTCTTAGGCTACTGGACACCATTAGCTCCAGAGGGTCGGAAAGCAGGTCTCACCCTCGCCGTTCGTCCCGGAGCCGCGCCGCCGTCCTCCTCACAGAGCCGGAAGATAGAAGCCGGGTGAGTATTAAGAAGAAAGAAGACTTCAAAGGCGGCAGAAGACTTCAGATCTTCACTGACGCAGCGGTAACGCTGGGTGCTATTGCTCTCACACATACACACACAGAGGGCACTGTAAGGGTGCAGGGCACAGGGGGGTGCCCTGGGCAGCAATATTAACCTCAAGGGACACTGGCAAATAGATTAGATACTGCAGAGGCGGTGTATTGAAAAACCCCCGCCAGCATAAATAATTTGAGCCCGCCGGTGAGGGGGCGGAGCTTGATCCTCCAGCACTAACCAGCGCCATTTTCTCCACAGCACACTGCAGAGAAGCTGGCTCCCCGGACTCTCCCTTGCTGAACACGGTTACAGAGGGCAAAAAAGAGGGAGGGGGGCACATTTAGTTGGCGCAGTGAGTGTATTTGGAGAGAGTATTGACTGTATAGGAGAGGAAAGAGTTAAACATCTGGGGAGGGGTGGACCTAGCTGTGAGGAAAGTACAGCCTTCTTTAGGGGGAGGGTTTGATATATATAGGGAAGGTGAGGCCATCTTAAGTCTCTTGGTGATTTGCTTTTAGGTGAGTGCTGCAGTGCAAGCAATTTTGTTTTTCTCACTTACTGTGCAAACAGTACACAGAATAACCCTCACCTTTTGTAATACTCCTCCTCTCCAGAATAACCCCTACCTTATTGCTATACTCCTTCTCCCCTCCTATTATTATTATCTGCTGAGATGTCTGCTGTGTGCTAAGGGCCCCGGCTCGGTACCGTGGGTCAGACGGCCGAGCGGGCCCTGAGGCGGCAGTGGGCAGCATGAGGGACGGGGCTCAGTCCCCTAGGGCCTCATCAAACACGGCCGCAAACAACACAAGCGGGGCCCGGGCGGGCTCGCCGCCGGCAGCCGAGTCGGGCACACCGGCCGGGCGAGGGCGGCGTGGGGGACCAGGGGTCCCTTCAAGCCGCTCGAGGTTCGGCGGGCGGCGGCCGTCCCCTCCGGGAGCCGCCGAGCCCGGGATCATGTCGGGCGCCCGCGGGCGCGCGCGTGCGCACCGCGGGGGCGCCCGGTGGTTGCAGGCCCTAGCTCTCCTTCCTCGCCACGGCCGAATGCTCGTGCCGGGCGGGGGGAGAGGACGGGAGAGGGAGCTGGCGGTCGCCGCGCGGGGCCTGTGCAGGAGCCTCGCGCGGCGGCCGAGGAGGAGGAGCAGTGCGGGAGCCCGATGTCGGGTAGAGGTGGGACGGCTCCGGACGGCGCCGGCCGCGCACGTGTGCGCGCAGCGGCGCCGCCAACACACCGGCCACCCAGTTCGGCTCCCCGGATGCCGGAATCCGGCAGAGGGAGGGGTCACAATAGGGGGGTGCAGCGCGTGCCTCGGGTAGGCAGCGCTGGGCGCATAAGGTTCACATCAGGAGATGGGGCCACGGCAGCAAGGGGTGGCCGGGAGCAGCATGCGCGTGCGCACTCCGCAGGTCAGGTGGGTGCGCAACGGGTCCCTGTGACTCCCCACACCAACACTGCAGAGGCGGGACGCAGGTGGTCCCGCGGGCGGAGGGGAGACAGGGAATGGGTCAGCGGCCGCAGGGCCGCGGCACGGGCCGCTGCGCACGACAGCGGGTCCTCCCCTGGACCGGGGGATTCTTCGGCTTCGTTAGGGAGGGAGGGCGAAGGATCAGAAGTAGGGAGCGATTGGTCCAGTCGGGGGGCACTTGCTTTTATGTCGGAACAGGAGGGGCAAGGTCCCCGGATCGCATCGGCCGGTCGGCGGGCGCGGGCTCGCGCCCAACCGAGGACCGGTCGTCATTCGGGCGGCGTTGACGGGGGTCGCGCCAAGCGTGATCCTCCTGGGGCCATAGCGTCGGCGCTGGCCACGGTGGTGGAGGCTCTGGGGCCGTTAGCTGCAGTGGCCTCCCCTAGGGCGATGGCGGATTTCGGCCAGTCTGCAGGGGGCAGGGGGTCTGGCAATCGGAGGGCCTCAGCGGCGCAGCGAGTGGCACGAGCCTGCCGAGAGCTGGGGGCCGCTGCTGCGGAGCTGGAGCTAAGGTCGGACCGGGAGCAGCAGGGGCGCGCGCTCACTCCGCATGCCACACGGGGGGCACGGCGTGCGCCGCAAGCACAGGCCGGGCCCTCTTCTGCTTTGTCTTCCACAGAGGGCCGAGATGAAGAGGATTCGGCAGATTTCGTGGAGGACGATGGTTGGGCTGAAGGAAACGAAGACTCCGGGTCGGAGGGGTCGATGGCATCCGGTGAGTTGGTACAGTCTATATCAAGTTCCACCACGAGCTCGAGTTCGCATAGCTCTTCGTCTTCCTCCTCTTCCTCTTCTTTGGCGTCGCAAGCGTCCGACGCAGACAGTACTTCTAGGGCAAGGAAAGAGGCCGAAAAATTTGCCAAGCGGGCAGCAAAACAGCAGAAGAGGCGTAAGCGGCGCAAGCGAGTTAGCGAGGAGGAGCGTAGGGCAAAGAAGCGGCGCGATCTGCCTGGGGTAGTGCGCTGCGAGTACACCGCAGTTATGCGGGGGCTGCGAGACAGCTGCCGCAAGAAGATACGTAGGGGTGACTTCGTGGACTTATTCGTCTTGACTAAGGCCATGAAGAAGGACTACAAAGCGGCGGCCGCTAAGAAGGGCATGGGGACAGAGGTTTTCCGGTCTTTTGATAATTGGCTGGCCGGTTTCTGGGTGTTTGCGGCATGCTATTTGGAGGATAGGCCGGAAGAGCACATGAATATTATCCGGTACCTGCATCTCGTCCACGACATGCAGCGTACGTCCTCGGGCTCGGAATGGCGGCGGTATGACCAAGAGTTTCGGGAGAAACAGGACGGGCTGCGGGTCATGGATTTTGGGTTCAAGGACGTGGAGGTCTGGCTCAAAGTGACCCGGGCATCCCAGCAGGAGGAGGAACCCCAGAAACAGGGAGCAGGTGGGCGTCGCGCGGGGTCATCAGCCCAGGGGCCGGGCGCAGACGGGGGATTTGCCAAGACATTACCTCGATGATTTCCTATGTGCGGGTCCGGCTAATGACACAAGGTGCGGCGACTTGCTGTTTAGCACCCGGGCTCTTTTTTACCACTTCGGTGTTCCTGTAGCCAGGGACAAAACGGAGGGTCCGGACTCCTGCCTATCAATTTTGGGGATTGAAATTGACACCGTGGCGGGAGAGTGTCGCCTGCCCCAGGACAAAGTGTCGAAGCTCCGCGAAACCATTTGCCGTTTCAACGGCTCGCGTAAAGTCACGCTGCGACGGGCGCAGTCCTTGCTGGGCATGCTGAACTTTGCTTGTCGGGTAATACCGATGGGCAGGGTTTTCTGACGGAAGCTCGAAAGGGCAACGGCGGGGTGTGTCAGGCCGCATCATTTCGTTCGATTGTCCTCTGAATTAAAAAGGGATTTGGCCGTCTGGGCTTCGTTCCTGGAGGATTTCAACGGGGTGAGCATATGGCAAGCGCCAGCCGTAGACAGCGAGCGTTTGCAGCTTTTTACCGATGCTGCAGGTGCCTCTGGATTCGGTTGTTTTTTGGAGGGATCATAGTGTGCGGCATCTTGGCCGGAAAACTGGCATAGCGAGGGTCTTACGAGAGATCTGGTGCTGCTGGAGCTTTTTCCCATTATGGTAGCGTTGGAAGTTTGGGGCGATCGGTTGGCTAACCGCAGCATAGTGTTTAGGTGCGATAATCTGGGCGTGGTGCATGCGATTAATAACCAGAGGGCGAAATCGCTAGTGGTTCTGCGGGTGCTCGGACAATTGCTTTTGACATGCTTGCGTAGGAACCTATGGTTCCGGGCTCAGCACGTGCCCGGTTTGGAAAACGGAATCGCAGACGCAATGTCGCGTGGACAGTGGGAGAGATTTTGGGATTTGGCACCCGAGGCCGAAGAGCAAGGTTTTCACTGTCCTGGTTATGTTTGGCAGGTGATCGGGCCGGACTGGAGGGTCTAGCGTTGCGGTCAATCGCGCCGGCCACGCTCAAGGCTTACGGACAAGCTTGGAGTGAATGGGAGGAGTTTGTCCAGGGTCGTCAGCATCAAGGTAAGAGCAGGCATCGGCTGATGCTTTCTTTTATGTGGCAGCTTTACGTTTCCGGTAGGTCACGAGCGGTGGTATCACGGTACCTGGCTGGCGTCTCATTTTTCTGCAAGCTGCGAGGCGTCCCTGACGTAACGAAAAGCGAGGTTCTGCGGAAGGCAATGAAAGGGTAGGCGCGAGTTGCGCCGTCGCCACCAGATAGGAGGCGGCCCATCGATGCGGCTTTGTTGCCGGCCGTCATCGCGGCGGTAGGGCGAGTTGCGTCGTCCAGGTTTGAGGCGCTTTTGTTCAGTTTGGCGTTCTCAATGGCTTACCACGGGGCCTTTCGAGTTTCTGAGTTGGTAGCGCCTTCCAAGAGAGCAGATTTGCGCATGCTGGTCGGAGACGTGGTAGTGGGTGAGAGGTCCTTGCTGTGCAGATTGCGGCGCTCCAAGACGGATCAAGTGGGGAGAGGGCGCTGGGTTACAATGGTTCCAGCGCTAGAGGAAAGCGTTTGCCCAGTGGGTCTGGCAATGCAATATGTGGTGGTGCGACCCGTTAAGGAGGGGTCTTGGCTATTGCATTATGACGGGCTGCCAGTCACGAAATACCAGTTCCGTTGGATGCTGGGTCGTTGTTTGGCGGGCTTGGGCCTCCCACCCGCTGCTTTCGGTACCCATTCCTTTCGTATAGGCGCAGCGACGTCGGCTGCTGCGGCGGGTTGCTCCAGAACTGAAATCCAGGCGGTGGGGCGATGGAAGTCGTCAAGTTACAGACGATATATTCGCCCTGTCACATGAGAGGTCGGTTTGCGCTTGGTGCTTTGTTTATTTGCAATGTATTATGCTGTTCCAGTTCTGTGAGTTTGTGGAGTTGTGCGTTTGTTGGTGTTTTCCCCCCTTTTTATCCTACTCAGAGATTAGCTACTCGCCGTTGCTGGCATGAGTCGGCAGCGGGGGTCTGGAGTTATTTTGCGATTTTTTGCCTGACTTGACGGACTGAATTCTAATCTACAATTCGGCTAATCTGGTCTAATCAGAGTCCCTCAGCAGGTCTTTACGCTTTCACCTCCAGCTGAGTTATTACATGTGTTTCCCATTTTATACCCCCCCCCTCCCTGTTTTTATTTCGTTTGTTTTTATTTGATCTTCCCCCTTTGTGTCTTTAATTGCGCTTTAAATTGGCAACGAAACATGGTGCAGTCGGCTAGGCCGTGACTGCTGCAATAGCGAGATCTAAAGTTTTTCTTTTTGGCAGATCCTTCAGTATAAACAATTAATAAGCCTCTTAGTAATCAATTCTACCCCTCTTTTTCCCTTCAGGATGGTTTGACGACTACTTGACCATTTGGGTGGTTGGCCACTCTTACATTTACTGGGCGGCCAGGTTTGTGGCCTCGGAAGGGTCTCAGGCATTGCTTGGAGTACAGGGTGTCAGATGGCTTGGCTGGCGAGGAATGATGTGGGGTGAGCTGAGGAGTAGGTTAGTGAGTCAGGCCAGCAAGCATGGAGTCCCTAGGGTTTTGGTTGTCCATCTAGGTGGCAACGACCTGGGGAAGAGGACATCCTTGGATCTGCGGTGGGCCATGATACATGATCTGGCAAGTGTGACCGCGGCATGGACCACTTGTGTGTTGGTTTTTTTAATGATGGTGCCAAGATTGTGTTGGAGGGGTGTGGCGGATGGTCACCAGATTGATGAGGCCCGGAAAAAGGTGAACGGAGCGGTGGCAAAGTGGGTGCTGTCCCACGGTGGGAGGGTGGTTCGCCACCCGAGGATACGGTTCAGAGACAGCCACCTTTTCCGGCGCGATGGAGTACATCTATCCAATGAGGGGATGATGTTGTTTCTGGAGGATCTAGGTTTCGCTTTGCGGGAGTTAGGGTAGGTTTATGGTGGCGGTGCGAAAGACTGTGGGGATGAGTCTTTCACTGTTGGCGGAAAAGAACGGCAGTTTTGTATTGTAGGGAAAACTGTAGTGTTTTACAGTTTGTTGTGGTTTAGGTGCACTCACCTCCATCGACTTATGGCCGCTTGACCACCCGTCCGGGAAGGCAGCGGCAGGGCACCCAGGAGCGGTGGGTAGTCACTGTGGGGGTTGAGTTGTCACCTATTACCGGTTTATGGTAAGTTTTAGTAAATTTATAGGGTTAGTTATTTAAGGTTAATTTAGATTAATTGAGCCGTTCTTTTGGGCCGCCACCATATGCCAGCTGGAGCGGCATATTAAATTAATTTCTTTATTACAGGTTTCCTAATGGATAGGGACAAATAAATAGCTAGCAATTTTCTGCCAAAATTCAAGTCTCAGTGTCGTTATTTCTGGTTCTAGGTTATGAATGCTTTACTTTCAAAGAAAGGGGTCCACCAAATATCACTAAGATGTTTAGGAGAGAGTATTGACTGTATAGGAGAGGAAAGAGTTAAACATCTGGGGAGGGGTGGACCTAGCTGTGAGGAAAGTACAGCCTTCTTTAGGAGGAGGGTTTGATATATATAGGGAAGGTGAGGCCATCTTAAGTCTCTTGGTGATTTGCTTTCCCACCCTCCCGCCCTGGTAGTAGGAAATTTTGGCACGTGGTGCTTTGGCTTTAAGTTGTTGGCTGTTTTCGTTGGCTATTTATTGGCGGAAAAGAACGGCAGTTTTGTATTGTAGGGAAAACTGTAGTGTTTTACAGTTTGTTGTGGTTTAGGTGCACTCACCTCCATCGACTTATGGCCGCTTGACCACCCGTCCGGGAAGGCAGCGGCAGGGCACCCAGGAGCGGTGGGTAGTCACTGTGGGGGTTGAGTTGTCACCTATTACCGGTTTATGGTAAGTTTTAGTAAATTTATAGGGTTAGTTATTTAAGGTTAATTTAGATTAATTGAGCCGTTCTTTTGGGCCGCCACCATATGCCAGCTGGAGCGGCATATTAAATTAATTTCTTTATTACAGGTTTCCTAATGGATAGGGACAAATAAATAGCTAGCAATTTTCTGCCAAAATTCAAGTCTCAGTGTCGTTATTTCTGGTTCTAGGTTATGAATGCTTTACTTTCAAAGAAAGGGGTCCACCAAATATCACTAAGATGTTTAATATATTTATATAAAAGCGCTGTACTAACTGGGATTTTATTCCAGTGTCCGGTGGCGCTGGGTGTGTACTGGCATACTCTCTCTCTGTCTCTCCAAAGGGCCTTATTGGGGGACTGTCTCCATATAGATATATCCCTGAGTGTGTGGGGGTGTCGGTACGTATGTGTCGGCATGTCTGAAGCGGAAGGCTCATCTAAGGAGGAGGTGGAGCAGATGATTGTGGTGTCTCCGTCGGCAACGCCGACACCTGATTGGTTGGATATGTGGAATGTTTTAAATACAAATGTGTCTTTATTACATAAGAGATTGGACAAAGCAGAGTCCAAGGATAAAAACAGGGAGTCAATCCATGGCTTTGACTGTGTCACAGGGCCCTTCCGGGTCTCAGAAACGTTCCCTGTCCCAAGTAGCAGACACTGATACCAACACGGATTTTGACTCCAGTGTCGACTACGATGATGCGAGGTTACACCCAAGGGTGGCCAAAAGTATTCATTATATGATTATTGCAATAAAAGATGTTTTGCATATCACAGATGACCCCTCTGTCCCTGACACGAGGGTATGCATGTTTAATGGAAAGAAACCTGAGGTAACCTTTCCCCCATCTCATGAGCTGAACGCGTTATTTGAAAAAGCTTGGGAAACTCCAGACAAGAAACTGCAGATTCCCAAGAGAATTCTTATGGCGTATTCTTTCCCTGCACAGGACAGGTTACGGTGGGAATCCTCACCCAGGGTGTACAAGGCTTTAACGCGCTTGTCCAAAAAGGTGGCACTACCATCTCCAGACACGGCAGCCCTCAAGGATCCTGCTAATCGCAGACAGGAAACTACCTTGAAATCAATTTATGCACATACGGGTGCCTTGCTCAGACCGGCAATAGCGTCGGCTTGGGTTTGTAGCGCTGTAGCAGCTTGGGCAGATACCTTGTCAGCTGACATTGATACCCTAGATAGGGATAGCATTTTATTGACCTTGGGTCACATTAAAGACGCAGTCTTATATATGAGAGACGCTTCGAGAGACATTGGGCTGTTAGGTTCAAGAGCCAACGCCATGGCAATTTCTGCTAGGCGAGCCCTGTGGACCCGCCAATGGACAGGTGATGCCGACTCAAAGAGACATATGGAAGTTTTGCCTTACAAGGGTGAGGTTTTATTTGGGGAAGGTCTCGCGGACCTGGTTTCCACAGCTACCGTGGGTAAATCTACTTTTTTACCTTATGTTCCCCCACAGCAAAAGAAAACACCACAATATCAGATGCAGTCCTTTCGGTCGCATAAGTCCAGAAGAGGTCGGGGCTCTTTCATCCTCGCCAGAGGTAAGGGTAGAGGGAAAAGAAAGCCTGCTACGGCTAGTTCCCAGGAGCAGAAGTCCTCCCCGGCTTCTACTAAATCCACCGCATGACGCTGGGGCTCCACTGAGGGAGTCCGCGCTGGTGGGGGCACGTCTTCGACTCTTCAGCCACTTCTGGGTTCAGTCAGACGTGGATCCTTGGGCGATGGGAATTGTATCCCAAGGCTACAAGCTGGAATTCAAAAAGGTGCCTCCGCGCCGATTTTTCAAATCGGCTTTACCAGCTTCTCCCCCAGAGAGGTAGATAGTTTTAGCTGCAATTCAAAAGCTGTGTCAACAGCAAGTGATTGTCAAGGTTCCCCTAGTTCAACAGGGGAAGGGGTACTATTCAACCCAGTTTGTGGTTCCGAAACCGGATGGCTCGGTCAGACCCATTCTAAATCTAAAATCCCTAAAGTTCAAATTCAAGATGGAATCGCTCTGGGCAGTGATCTCTAGCCTGGAAGGGGGAGGGGGATTTTATGGTGTCACTAGACATAAAGGATGCATATCTTCATGTCCCCATATATCCCCCTCATCAGGCGTACCTGAGATTCGCTGTACAGGACTGTCATTACCAGTTTCAGACGTTGCCGTTTGGGCTTTCCACGGCCCCGAGGATTTTCACCAAGGTAATGGCGGAAATGATGGTGCTCCTCCGCAGGCAGGGAGTCACAATTATCCCGTACTTAGACGATCTCCTAATAAAAGCGAGATCGAGAGATCAGTTGCCGAAAAGCGTGTCGCTCTCCCTGAGAGTGCTGCAGGAACATGGCTGGATTCTAAATCTACCAAAGTCACAGTTGGTTCCAACGACTCGGCTATCTTTCTTAGGCATGATTCTGGACACGGAACAGAAGAGGGTTTTTCTCCCAATGGAAAAAGCCCAGGAACTCCAGAACATGGTCAGAGACCTGTTAAAACCGAAAAGAGTGTAAGTCCATCAATGCACTCGAGTACTGGGAAAAATGGTGGCGACCTGCGAGGCCATCCCCTTCGGCAGGTTTCATGCGAGGACATTTCAGTGGGACCTTCTGGACAAGTGGTCCGGGTCCCATCTTCAAATTCATCAGAAAATAAGCCTGTCCCCCAGGGCCAGGGTGTCTCTCCTGTGGTGGCTGCAGAGTGCTCACCTTCGTGAGGGTCGCAGGTTCGGCATTCAAGACTGGGTTCTGGTGATCACGGACGCGAGCCTCCGAGGATGGGGAGCAGTCACACAAGGAAGAAATTTTCAGGGACTATGGTCAAGCCAGGAGGCTTGTCTACACATCAACATACTGGAATTAAGAGCCATATACAATGGCCTACGACAAGCGGATAATCTTCTTCGCGACCTACCGGTTCTGATTCAATCAGACAACATCACAGCTGTGGCTCATGTAAACCGCCAAGGCGGGACAAGGAGCAGAGTGGCAATGGCGGAAGCCACCAGAATTCTTCGCTGGGCGGAAAATCACGTGAGCGCTCTGTCAGCAGTCTTCATTCCGGGAGTGGACAACTGGGAAGCAGACTTCCTCAGCAGACACGATCTCCATCCAGGAGAGTGGGGACTTCATCAAGACGTTTTTGCAGAGATAACAAGTCATTGGGGACTTCCTCAAATAGACATGATGGCATCACGCCTCAACAAGAAGCTTCGGAGGTATTGTGCCAGGTCAAGGGACCCTCAGGCAGTAGCGGTAGATGCCCTGGTGACACCATGGGTGTTTCAGTCGGTCTATGTGTTTCCTCCTCTTCCTTTCATCTCAAAAATATTGAGAATCATAAGACGAAAAAGAGTGCAGACAATACTCATTGTTCCAGATTGGCCTCGATGGGCCTGGTATTCAGATCTTCAGGAGATGCTCACAGAAGATCCATGGCCTCTTCCTCTTAGGGAGGACCTGTTACAGCAGGGGCCCTGCGTGTTCCAAGACTTACCGCGGTTACGTTTGACGGCATGGTGGTTGAACACCTAGCTGGGAAAGGTATTCTGGAGGAAGTCATCCCTACTCTGATAAGGGCTAGGAAGGAGGTGACGGCGAAACATTATCACCGTATCTGGAGAAAGTATGTATCTTGGTGTGAAGCCAAGAATGCTCCTACGGAAGATTTGCACCTGGGCCGTTTTCTCCACTTTCTACAGACAGGAGTGGATATGGGCCTGAATTTAGGCTCCATTAAGGTACAGATTTCGGCCCTATCTATATTCTTTCAGAAGGAATTGGCTTCTCTCCCAGAAGTCCAGACTTTTGTAAAGGGAGTGCTGCACATCCAGCCTCCTTTTGTGCCCCCAGTGGCACCATGGGACCTTAACGTGGTGTTACGGTTCCTAAAATCTCACTGGTTTGAACCTCTTCAAACGGTTGAATTAAAATTCCTCACTTGGAAGGTGGTCATGTTGTTGGCCTTGGCATCTGCAAGGCGGGTGTCAGAATTGGCGGCTTTGTCTCACAAAAGCCCCTATCTGATTTTCTATGTGGATAGAGCAGAGTTGAGGACTCGTCCTCAATTTTTGCCTAAGGTGGTTTCATCGTTTCATATGAACCAACCTATTGTGGTGCCTGTGGCTACGGGAGACTTGGAGGATTCCAAGTCCCTTGATGTAGTCAGGGCCTTAAAAATTTACATAGCCAGGACGGCTCGGGTTAGGAAAACAGAGGCACTGTTTGTCCTGTATGCAGCCGACAAGGTTGGCGCTCCTGCTTCTAAGCAGACTATTGCTCGCTGGATCTGTAACACGATTCAGCAGGCTCATTCTGCGGCTGGATTGCCGTTACCAAATTCGGTAAAGGCCCATTCCACTAGGAAGGTGGGCTCTACTTGGGCGGCTGCCCGAGGCGTCTTGGCTTTACAGCTTTGCCGAGCAGCTACTTGGTCGGGTTCAAACACTTTTGCAAAATTCTACAAGTTTGATACCCTGGCTGATGAGGACCTCATGTTTGCTCAATCGGTGCTGCAGAGTCATCCGCACTCTCCCGCCCGGTCTGGAGCTTTGGTATAATCCCCATGGTCCTTACGGAGTCCCCAGCATCCTCTAGGACGTAAGAGAAAATAAGATTTCAAACCTACCGGTAAATCTTTTTCTCCTAGTCCGTAGAGGATGCTGGGCGCCCTTCCCAGTGCGGACATATTTCTGCAAGGCTTGTATATAGTTGTTGCTTACATAAGGGTTATGTTACAGTTAAGATCAGTCTTGGGCTGATGCTGTTTTGTTCATACCGTTAACTGGTTGCGTATATTCCATGTTATACGGTGTGGATGGTGTGAGCTGGTATGAATCTTGCCCTTAGATTAACAAAAATCCTTTCCTCGTACTGTCCGTCTCCTCTGGGCACAGTTTCTCTAACTGAGGTCTGGAGGAGGGGCATAGAGGGAGGAGCCAGTGCACACCCATTCTAAAGTCTTTAGAGTGCCCATGTCTCCTGCGGAGCCCGTCTATACCCCATGGTCCTTACAGAGTCCCCAGCATCCTCTACGGACTAGGAGAAAAAGATTTACCGGTAGGTTTAAAATCTTATTTTTTAAATCATCCAGATCCAAATCCAAAACACGAAAGGGTGGTTTTGGCAAAACCAATTCAGATCCAAACCATGGGCATGGAGCCAGAACAAAAACACGAAAAGTGCCCGACACACATCTCTAATTTCGAATTAAATGTACAGTAAGATACAGTATGTTTTATTCATTAACTTGACATCCTGCTAAGTTACAATAGTTATTTAGCTGTACAACTAAAAACGTACCTGATCCCAGAAAACATGTCCCCAGTAATCTTCATTGCACTGACCATTAGAGAGACCTCCAGGACTAATTCCATTAAACTCCTCATTTGAACCTAAAGGTGGTAGGGAGCTTATTAGATAATAAAGGCATCCATAGACAGCCTGTCTCAGAGCCAAGGAACCTTCCACTTCCACCCAGCTCCCTTCCCATAACTGTGCCCATGCTTTTTTATGTGCAGAGAAAAGTTGCTTCTCATCCACTAGGGCAAGGCCTTCATCAAATTTGTCTTTCACATCCATCTCGGTCTCTGACACTGCTGTCAGGAACGCCCAGGTTTCTGTCTCAGAGGAGAGGGTGAGACTTTCAGGGACTGGGGTGTAGATCATATGGACAGACTTCAGTGGACAAGATGTAATCTCTGGGATTAGCGTGCTCCCATAGACGTACCTACAAAAACAGTGCAACAATACAGAAATGAGTACTCCCTACTGTAATCCCTTATGCACTATCAAAATAATGTAGAGGAAGAGATATTTACTCTGGGTTCTCATGTATTATTTCTGCTGCGGAGTACACTGGGCTCCACAAGGAATGGACAATGGGGTGTAGAGTAGGATCTTGATCCGAGGCACCAACAGGCTCAAAACTTTGACCTTCTTCCTAGAATGCATAGCGCCGCCTCCTATATCACCCCGCCTCCCTGCACAGGATCTCAGTTTTGTAGTTGGTGCAGCAGTAGCAGGCACTTAACAGAGGGGCTGCTCCAGGCAGCCCTAAGAAGAGCTTTTTTTCTGAGGAAAAAAGTGAAGATTTCAAGGGCAGCAGCAGTGTTACATGTCAGTGGACATTCACGGCTGCAGCTTCGGCTCTCCCCAGCGGCGCTGTACACTCCCAAGCCCTGGTTGCCGGGTAACTACAGCAGGAGGCTCCGGTTTTCTTCTTGTCAGGCACACATGACGGGGGCTCTCCGGGATCGCGTGGCCACGCTTCGGGAGGTGGTAAGTGGGTCCCCCTTGCGGGACCCGGTCTTTATCGCGATCCGGCGCGGTCAGTGGGAGGCGGGCCGCGCGCGGTGGACACTGTGGCAGTACAGGCGATCCCACTAGATCACCAGGGCATGGGACAGGTCAGGTTTTCTCTATAAACCATTTGTTCCCGCCCTGGAGCTGCATATCTGTCTCTCCCTCACTCCCTGGCAGTGTCTGCGGCGCCATTATCCCTCAGCTCACTGTTCCTGGGAATGCTTGGGCAAATCCTCCTATGTAAAGCCGCCTTGTTGTCAGTGCTGTGACTTTACAAGACACTTAAGTATTCTACCTGCCTTTTTTAGTCAGTGTTAGTTAAGAAAGAGTGCACTTAGTCAGGGTTTCCTAGTACAATTACCCTGTGATATACATCCAGTTCTTACTGTGTACTGTTATATCTATTGTTATATAGCTGTGTAAGCTAGTCCAGTGCAGTATTATTGTTAGTAATAACCTCTGCATTGTACAGACTGTGACTATTTGTGTGTGCATTTGATAGCTGAGTGGTGTCCATTTTGTGTCTTTCACTCAACCTGCTATCCCTATATTCTGTAAATTGAGGGGGCTTGGTGCGTCAGGTTTTATCTAATATAGGATTTTCACAAAGATATACTGTATTACGTATTTCTCCTACGTCCTAGAGGATGCTGGGGACTCCAACAGGACCATGGGGGTATAGACGGATCCACAGGAGCTTGGGCACACTATAAAGACTTAAACTGGGTGTGAACTGGCTCTTCCCTCTATGCCCCTCCTCCAGACCTCAGTTAGACTTTGTGCCCAGTAGTGATGGGTCACACACTAGGGGAGCTCTACTGAGTTTCTCTGAAAGACTTTAGTTAGGTTTGTTAAATTTCAGGGAGACCTGCTGGCTACAGGCTCCCTGCAGCGTGGGAGTGAGGGGAGAGAAGCAGACCTACTTCTTCTTAGTTCAAAGGCTCTGCTTCTCGGCTACTGGACACCATTAGCTCCAGAGGGTTCGATCACTTGGTGCACCTAGCTGCTTGTTCCCGGAGCCACGCCATCACCCCCCTTACAGAAGCCAGAAGCCGGGTGAGTATTGGAAGAAAAGAAGACTTCAGTGACGGCAGAAGACTTCAGTAACGGAGGTAACGGCAGCAGTAGTGCTGCGCTCCAGGCTCCCACACACCAACGTCTCTGGCAGGGTGCTCCCTGCTCCCACACATACCATCACCTGCAGGGTGCAGGGCGCTGGGGGGGGGGGAAGTGCCCTGGGCGGCATATAGCATAATATGTAGTTCACTGGCAGGGGGACATACTTCTGTGCCCGCCCCGCCAGTGCGCCGCGAAGGGGAGGGAGCAGCACCGGTAGCGCTGCGCTCCCTGCTCCCGCACTCCACCGGCCTGCAGGGTGCAGGGCGCTGGGGGGAGCGCCCTGGGCAGCATATAGCATAGGAATTTGTATAGCTTTTGTTAGTAGATCACTGGCGGGGGGACAGGCTACGGTGCCCGCCCAGCCAGTGCGCCGCAAACGGGAGGGAGCAGCAGCGGTAGCGCTGCGCTCCCTGCTCCCGCACTCCACTGGCCTGCAGGGTGCAGGGCGCTGGGGGGGAGCTCCCTGAGCAGCATATAACATATGAATTTATATAGCTTGTGTCAGTAGATCGCTGGCGGGGGACAGGCTTCGGTGCCCGCCCCGCCAGTGCGCCGCGAACGGGAGGGAGCAGCAGTGGTAGCGCTGCGCTCTCTGCTCCCGCTCTCCATCGGCCTGCAGGGTGCAGGGCGCTGGGGGGGAGCGCCCTGGACGGCATTTATGAAAGGATCCCAGGCGGGGGAACATACCCGGACACCGGGTGTCTTCGCCCCGCCAGGATACCGCAGCGCGCACGCTGCGGTCCATGGCTCACACACACCAACGGCTTCCGTGGGTGCAGGGCGCAGGGGGGGCACCCTTGGATGCATGGGGACATAAAGCGAGTTATACAGGGGGTTACCCCCTATATATGGGGTCCCCAGCTAGTTTTTGTTTTATATATTTATATAATTTGAGCGGGCTTAAGCACGTCGGGAAGGGGCGGAGCTTAGCCCTCACAGGAAATCAGCGCCATTTTCCTCAGATCCCCGCCAGGACTTGCTGGATAGTGAGTTGGAAGGGGGGCACAGTGTTGTAAAGCTATATAGGTGTCATATAGCCTTAGGTTTGATATTGGGCGCATAATTACATATATTCAGGGTTTCCCTGTTTGTTCCCACTATTGGTTAGTCGACATATGTTGGCAGGTGTGAGGGCTTTGTCACAAGCTGCTGTGGGGATAACTGTCAGCTTCGCCGGCGCATGGCGGTACTTGATTCGGGAGATTAAGTATTAGCACATGGGTGTTTGTGTGATTAAAACAGAAAACACGATAGGGGAGATACAGTTGTTGGGGATGCCCTGTCGGCATCAACGGTATTTCCATGGTTTTGCCCAACTGCTAAAAAATTTCCTGCTGCGATCAACTTGGAATTACCCCCAATGACCGGTAAACATTTGAGGTTTTTCCATGTGAAAAGAGATCTGCAGATCCAGGGTTGGATCGGTTTTCCTGTGACACTTCATCAAGGTGTTCAGTTACTTAACCGGTTGGCTGCGGCCGGAGAGGCCTTTTTTGGTGAGAGGCTTTATTGCCGGAGTGGTTTTCAAGAGCATAGTTGAAAAAGTGGTCTGGGTCTCACCTGCGCACGCACATGGATATAAGCCTAACAGCCAGGACATCGCTCCTGTGGTGTCTGCTCGGTTCTCTCCTTCTAGAGGGATGAAGGTTCGGGTTCCGGGTGTAAGTCCTGGTGTCCGTGCAATCAGATCTCCAAGATGGAGGAGCAGTACTTCCAAGAGAAGTGTTTCCAGGAGATAGGGTAGAGTTGGAAAACTTGTCTGATAGAAACTTGCTTGAATTAAGAGTTAGTTTCGACAAATGTATTCTTCGTGTTCTGCCCGTGTTAGTTCTGCTCGACGTCTTGTCAGCAGTGACATAAGTGAACCGCTATGGCGGAACAAGGAGCAAAGCAGCAATGGCAGTTGATGCACAGTTTTTGTCGTTGGGTGGAGAGTCTGGTAACCGCTATATTATCAAGCTTCGTTCCGGAGGTGAACGACGGAGAAATAGTTTTCCTCTGCTGCTGTGATCTCCATCTGGGAAAAATTCGGTCGTCATCGAGGAGTTTCCACAGTCGTGACAAGTCTTTGAGGATTGTTGCAATTGGATAGGTTGGCGTCTTGCCTCCAGGAGAGGCCTCAGGGTTATTGTTCCAGGTCAGGGGACACTTAAGCTATAGCAGTGGACAACCTCGTGACACCGTGGTCTTTAGTCGGTCTAGGTGGTCTCTCCGCTTTCATTTTGGTTTGAAGGTAATGAATGTGGGATGAACAAAGGTTCAAGCAATCCTCTTGGATCCGGTCTTGCCACGGAGGGGTTGCTATCCAGGTTTTCATGATTTACTCATGGAAGATTCCGGACCTTTTTCTTTACGTGAGGATCTGTGACAACAAGATCAGGGCGTGTTTCAAGGCTTACCGCGGCTGCGGCTGACGTCGTGGTGGTGAAATGCCATATCCTGATCCGAAAGGGTGTTCCCAGTGAAGTCCTTTCCTAATAATTTCTTTACGAAAACTTCTTTCTTGGAAAGTGGTCATGCTCTTGGGATTGACATCCGTAAAGCGGGTGTCGGATGTAGTGGTTTTGTCTCACAAGAGCCTTGTTTGTTCTTTCGTGTGGATAGAAAGGAATTGAGAACTTGTTTAGTAGTTCTGCCGAGAGTGGTTTCTGGGTTTCGCAGAATTTGGCCTATTTTGATGCCGGGGGTTACTTAGGCATTAGCTGATTCAAATTCCTTCGATGTAGTCAGGGATTTGAATATTTAGGTCACCATTTTGGTTACGCGCGGGACCTGGATGCTATTTGCCATGTTCGTTCTACGGCTGGATTGCCGTCACCGAAGTCGGTGGAGGCCCATTATACTGGGAAGATGGGCTCTTCTTGGGCGGATGCCCGAGGAGTCTCGGCGGGTCAACGTTGCCGAGTGGATACTTGGTCGGGTTCAAGCGCTTTTGCTATGCTCTGCAAGTTTGATACCCTGGTCAAGGGGGACCTTTTGTTTGCTCAATAGGTGCTGCAGAGTCGTTCGCACTCTCCCGCCCGTTCTGGAGCTTTGGTATTGACCCCATGGTCCTGTTGGAGTCCCCAGCATCCTCTAGGACGTAGGAGAAAATAGGATTTTGGTACTTACCGGTAAATCCTTTTCTCTTAGTCCATAGAGGATGCTGGGCGCCCGTCCCAGTGCGTACTGTGTCTGCAGTTATTGTTTTTGGTTATACTTTCGTGGGGTTCTTCTCTGTCAGACTGTTGCTGATGCTGTTCAGGCCATGGTATGAGGTGTCTCATTATTGGTTGTGTTAGCACACAGGTTGTGTTACATATTCTTTCAGCATGTGGCTGTGTTTTTTTCATGCTGTAGGCTGGTTTTCTATTGAATGCCACGTTCTGCGGGTCTGGGACTCAGGGTCGACAACAAAAAGGTCGACACACCTTAGGTCGACGCCAATTGGTCGACACACCTTAGGTCGACATGGACAAAAGGTCGACATGGACAAAAGGTCGACAGGAACAAGGTCGACATGGAAAAAGGTCGACATGAGTTTTTTATGTTTTTTTGGTGTCGTTTTCTTCGTAGAGTGACCGGGAACCCCAATTAGTGCACCGCGTCCCCTCGCATGGCTCGCTTCGCTCGCCATGCTTCGGGCATGGTGCCTTCGCTCCGCTCCGCTTCGCTCGGCACAGATTACCGTTCCAATCGTAGTCCACGTGGATCGTTAAGTATGAAAAGGTTCAAAAAAAGAAAAAAAACATAAAAAATCCATGGCGACCTTTTTCCATGTCGACCTTGTTCCTGTCGACCTTTTGTCCATGTCGACCGTTTGTCCATGTCGACCTAAGGTGCGTCGACCAATTGGCGTCGACCTACGGTGTGTCGACCTTTTTGTTGTCGACCTGGAGTCCGGATACCACGTTCTGCGGTATGTTCGTGGTGTGAGCTGGTATGACACTCACCGTGTTTATAAATTCTTTCCTCGAAATGTCCATCTCTCCTGGGCACAGTTTTCCAACTGAGGTCTGGAGGAGGGGCATAGAGGGAGGAGCCAGTTCACACCCAGTTTAAGTCTTTATAGTGTGCCCAAGCTCCTGCGGATCCTGTCTATACCCCATGGTCCTGTTGGAGTCCCCAGCATCCTCTACGAACTAAGAGAAAAGGATTTACCGGTAAGTACCAAAATCCTATTTTTTCTCTGGGATTTAGTCACCATATCTCTCCTTTATCTCTGCTGGTGCTGACTACACTGCACAGGGGTTTGGGCTAGAGGTATTGTGCTGCTGACAAATTGTACTGTGTTACCTGATACTGCAAGTTATATCATGTCTGCTTCTGAGGGTAACAGTTCTGGGGCTGAACACACTGCCGGTGTTGCTAAAGCCGCAGATACCTATGAGGAGAATATAGCAGCTTTGGGCTCTGGTTCTGGGGGCTCGTTGCCCCCCAGTGGGACGGTGGCAACGGGGGCAAATAATGACCCACCGTGGGCCGCTTTTTCCACGCTTCTGCATACGCTAGTTCATAAACTAACACCCCCTATGGGACCCCCAATGCCGGTGCAACCGTTTGTGGTCCCTGCAGCTAACCCGCCGTGGGCGGACGATTTATCTGCTCAAATAAAGAAGTTGAACTAGTCCCTGACTACTAAAAAGTCTGACCGTCGCTCGCCTACGTCCAAGGGGTCCTCTAAGCGAGCGCTTGTCTCCTCACAATCCACTGCTGTCACTGACACCTCGTCGGATGAAGACGGCACTTACACTGACCCCACAGGTTCTGACTCAGATACGGCTGATGGGGAGGGTGGTTCACATGTGGACGTTCCTGATCTTTTGGAGGCTATTAAATTAATTTTACAGATTACGGATGATCCCGAGCCATCCGTTCCTCCTAAGAAACCAGATAGGTTCAAGCGTCAGAAGGTGATTAGACAAGTTTTACCTCACTCTGACCACCTAATTGATATACGTCAGGAACCCTGGGGAAACCCGGGTACGAAGTTTGTGCCTCAAAAGAAGATGCTGGCTCGCTATCCCCTCACGCCGGAGCTGTCTAAGAATTGGGAAACGCCTCCTCCAGTGGACTCACATGTGGCTAGGATGGTGGTTTCCTCAGCTCTACTGGTCACCACTGTCACGTCTCTAAAAGAGCCTACGGATAAACGTGTGGAGGGTTGTCTGAAAGCGATTTACACCCTCACGGGTGCTGCACAAAGGCCCACTATTGCAGCTACTTGGGCTGCAGAGGCCATTGAAGCATGGGACTTGGAGTTAGATGCTGAAATCTCCTCTGACCATGCTAGACAATGCTTGCCTTATATTGTCACAGCTTCTCGTTATATTAAAGAGGCGGCTTCTGATGCCGGTATCCTGGCAGCCAAGGCCTCTACTACGTCATTCCTGGCTCGCCGGATATTGTGGCTGAGATCCTGGTCTGTGGATCTGGACTCTAGAAAAACCCTGGAGGTACTCCCTTTTAAGGGAGATATTCTGTTTGGGGAGGATTTAAAATAAGATTTTACTTACCGATAAATCTATTTCTCGTAGTCCGTAGTGGATGCTGGGGACTCCGTCAGGACCATGGGGATTAGCGGCTCCGCAGGAGACAGGGCACAAAACTAAAGCTTTAGGATCAGGTGGTGTGTACTGGCTCCTCCCCCTATGACCCTCCTCCAAGCCTCAGTTAGGATACTGTGCCCGGACGAGCGTACACAATAAGGAAGGATATTGAATCCCGGGTAAGACTCATACCAGCCACACCAATCACACCGTATAACTTGTGATCTGAACCCAGTTAACAGTATGACAAACGTAGGAGCCTCTGAACAGACGGCTCACAACAATAACAACCCGATTTTTTTTTTTGTAACAACAACTATGTACAAGTATTGCAGACAATCCGCACTTGGGATGGGCGCCCAGCATCCACTACGGACTACGAGAAATAGATTTATCGGTAAGTAAAATCTTATTTTCTCTGACGTCCTAAGTGGATGCTGGGGACTCCGTCAGGACCATGGGGATTATACCAAAGCTCCCAAACGGGCGGGAGAGTGCGGATGACTCTGCAGCACCGAGTGAGAGAACTCCAGGTCCTCCTCAGCCAGGGTGTGCCCCTGACCAAGTAGCAGCTCGGCAAAGTTGTAAAGCCGAGACCCCTCGGGCAGTCGCCCAAGATGAGCCCACCTTCCTTGTGGAATGGGCATTTATATATTTTGGCTGTGGCAGTCCTGCCACAGAATGTGCAAGCTGAATTGTACTACACATTCAACTAGCAATCGTCTGCTTAGAAGCAAGAGCACCCAGTTTTTTGGGTGCATACAGGATAACAGCAAGTCAGTTTTCCTGACTCCAGCCGTCCTGGAAATCTATATTTTCAGGGCCCTGACAACATCTAGCAACTTGGAGTCCTCCAAGTCTCTAGTAGCCGCAGGTACCACAATAAGCTGGTTCAGATGAAACGCTGACACCAACTTAGGGAGAAACTGGGGACGAGTCCGCAGCTCTGCCCTGTCCGAATGGACAATCAGATATGGGCTTTTGTGAGACAAAGCCGCCAATTCTGACACTCGCCTGGCCGAGGCCAGGGCCAACATCATGGTCACTTTCCATGTGAGATATTTCAAATCCACAGATTTGAGTGGTTTAAACCAACGTGATTTGAGGAATCCCAGGACTACGTTGAGATCCCACAGTGCCACTGGAGGCACAAAAGGGGGTTGTATATGCAGTACTCCCTTGTCAAATTTCTGGACTTCAGGAACTGAAGCCAATTCTTTCTGGAAGAAAATCGACAGGGCCGAAATTTGAACCTTAATGGACCCCAATTTGAGGCCCATAGACACTCCTGTTTGCAGGAAATGCAGGAATCGACCGAGTTGAAATTTCTTCGTGGGGCCTTCCTGGCCTCACACCACGCAACATATTTTCGCCACATGTGGTGATAATGTTGTGCGGTCACCTCCTTCCTGGCTTTGACCAGGGTAGGAATGACCTCTTCCGGAATGCCTTTTTCCCTTAGGATCCGGCGTTCAACCGCCATGCCGTCAAACGCAGCCGCGGTAAGTCTTGGAACAGACATGGTACTTGCTGAAACAAGTCCCTTCTTATCGGCAGAGGCCCTGAGTCCTCTGTGAGCATCTCTTGAAGTTCCGGGTACCAAGTCCTTCTTGGCCCATCCGGAGCCACGAGTATAGTTCTTACTCCTCTACGTCTTATAATTCTCAGTACCTTTGGTATGAGAAGCAGAGGAGGGAACACAAACACCGACTGGTACACCCCTGGTGTTACCAGAACGTCCACAGCTATTGCCTGAGGGTCTCTTGACCTGGCGCAATACCTGTCCAGTTTTTTGTTCAGGCGGGACGCCATCATGTCCACCTTTGGTCTTTCCCAACGGTGCACAATCATGTGGAAAAAACTTCTCGATGAAGTCCCCACTCTCCCGGGTGGAGGTCGTGCTGAGGAAGTCTGCTTCCCAGTTGTCCACTCCCGGAATGAAAACTGCTGACAGTGCTATCACATGATTTTCCGCCCAGCGAAGAATCCTTGCAGTTTCTGCCATTGTCCTCCTGCTTCTTGTGCCGCCCTGTCTGTTTACGTGGGCGACTGCCGTGATGTTGTCCCACTGGATCAATACCGGCTGACCTTGAAGCAGAGGTCTTGCTAAGCTTAGAGCATTGTAAATTGCTCTTAGCTCCAGTATATTTATGCGGAGAGAAGTCCCCAGACTTGATCACACTCCCTGGAAATTTTTTCCCTGTGTGACTGCTCCCCAGCCTTTCAAGCTGGAATCCGTGGTCACCAGGACCCAGTCCTGAATGCATAACTGTGGCCCTTTAGTAGATGAGCACTCTGCAGCCACCACAGAAGAGACACCCTTGTCCTTGGAGACAGGGTTACCCGCTGATGCATCTGAAGATGCGATCCGGACCATTTGTCCAGCAGATCCCACTGAAAAGTTCTTGCGTGAAATCTGCCGAATGGAATCGCTTCGTAAGAAGCCACCATTTTTCCCAGGACCCTTGTGCAATGATGCACTGACACTTTTCCTGGTTTTTGGAGGTTCCTGACTAGCTCGGATAACTCCCTGGCTTTCTCCTCAGGGAGAAACACCTTTTTTTTGGACTGTGTCCAGAATCATCCCTAGGGACAGCAGACGTGTCGTCGGAGACAGCTGCGATTTTGGAATATTTAGAATCCACCCGTGCTGTCGTAGAACTACTTGAGATAGTGCTACTCAGACCTCCAACTGTTCTCTGGACCTTGCCCTTATCAGGAGATCGTCCAAGTAAGGGATAATTAAGACGCCTTTTCTTTGAAGAAGAATCATCATTTCGGCCATTACCTTGGTAAAGACCCGGGGTGCCGTGGACAATCCAAACGGCAGCGTCTGAAACTGATAGTGACAGTTTTGTACCACGAACCTGAGGTACCCTTTGTGAGAAGGGCAAATTTGGACATGGAGGTAAGCATCCTTGATGTCCAGGGACACCATATAGTCCCCTTCTTCCTGGTTGGCTATCACTGCTCTGAGTGACTCCATTTAGAATAGGTCTCACCGAGCCGTCTGGCTTCAGTACCACAATATAGTGTGGAATAATACCCCTTTACTTGTTGTAGGAGGGGTACTTTGATTATCACCTGCTGGGAATACAGCTTGTGAATTGTTTCCAATACTGCCTCCCTGTCGGAGGTAGACGTTGGTAAAGCAAACTTCAGGAACTTGCGAGGGGGAGACGTCTCGAATTTCCAATCTGTACCCCTGGGATACTACTTGTAGGATCCAGGGGTCCACTTGCGAGTGAGCCCACTGCGTGCTGAAACTCTTGAGACGACCCCCCACCGCACCTGTTTGTACGGCCCCAGCGTCATGCTGAGGACTTGGCAGAAGCGGTGGAAGGCTTCTGTTCCTGGGAATGGGCTGCCTGCTGCAGTCTTCTTCCCTTACCTCTATCCCTGGGCAGATATTATGGGGATGAAAGGACTGAGGCTGAAAAGACTATGTCTTTTTCTGCTGAGATGTGACTTGGGGTAAAAAAGGTGGATTTTCTAGCTGTTGCCGTGGCCACCAGGTCCGATGGACCGACCCCAAATAACTCCTCCCCTTTATACGGCAATACTTCCATGTGCCGTTTGGAATCTGCATCACCTGACCACTGTCGTGTCCATAAACATCGTCTGGCAGATATGGACATCGCACTTACTCTTGATGCCAGAGTTTCGCATATATAGAAATGCATCTTTTAAATGCTCTATAGTCAATAAAATACTGTCCCTGTCAAGGGTATCAATATTTCCAGTCAGGGAATCCGACCAAGCCACCCCAGCGCTGCCCATCCAGGCTGAGGCGATCGCTGGTCGCAGTATAACACCAGTATGTGTGTATATACTTTTTAGGATATTTTCCAACCTCCTATCAGTTGGCTCCTTGAGGGCGTCCGTATCTGGAGACGGTAACGCCACTTGTTTTTATAAGCGTGTGAGCGCCTTATCCACCCTAAGGTGTGTTTCCCAACGCGCCATAACTTCTGGCGGGAAAGGGTATACCGCCAATAATTTTCTATCGGGGGAAACCCACGCATCATCACACACTTCATTTAATTTATCTGATTCAGGAAAAACCACATGTAGTTTTTTCACACTCCACATAATACCCTTTTTTGTGGTACTTGTAGTATCAGAAATATGTAACATCTCCTTCATTGCCCTTAACAAGTAACGTGTGGCCCTAAAGGAAAATACGTTTGTTTCTTCACCGTCGACACTGGAGTCAGTGTCCGTGTCTGTGTCTGTGTCGACCGACTGAGGTAAAAAGGACGTTTTAACGCCCCTGACGGTGTTTTAGACGCCTGGACAGGTACTAATTGGTTTGCCGGCCGTCTCATGACGTCAACCGACCTTGCAGCGTGTTGACATTATCACGTAATTCCTTAAATAAGCCATCCATTCCGGTGTCGACTCCCTAGAGAGTGACATCACCATTACCGGCAATTGCTCCGCCTCCTCACCAACATCGTCCTCATACATGTCGACACACAAGTACCGACACACAGCACACACACAGGGAATGCTCTGATAGAGGACAGGACCCCACTAGCCCTTTGGGGAGACAGAGGGAGAGTTTGCCAGCACACACCAAAAACGCTATATTATACAGGGACAACCTTTATATAAGTGTTTTTCCCTTATAGCATTTTAATATATATATACATATAGCCAAATAAGTGCCCCCCCTCTCTGTTTTAACCCTGTTTCTGTAGTGCAGTGCAGGGGAGAGCCTGGGAGCCTTCCCACCAGCATTTCTGTGAGGGAAAATGGCGCTGTGTGCTGAGGAGAATAGGCCCCGCCCCCTTTTCGGCGGGCTTCTTCTCCCGTTTTTCAGAGACCTGGCAGGGGTTAAATACATCCATATAGCCTCCAGGGGCTATATGTGATGTATTTTTAGCCAGAATAAGGTATTATACATTGCTGCCCAGGGCGCCCCCAGCAACGCCCTGCACCCTCCGTGACCGTTGGTGTGAAGTGTGTGACAACAATGGCGCACAGCTGCAGTGCTGTGCGCTACCTTCATGAAGACTGAAAAGCCTTCTGCCGCCGGTTTCTGGACCTTCAATCTTCAGCATCTGCAAGGGGGGTCGGCGGCGCGGCTCCGGGACGAACCCCAGGGTGAGACCTGTGTTCCGACTCCCTCTGGAGCTAATGGTGTCCAGTAGCCTAAGAAGCCAATCCATCCTGCACGCAGGTGAGTTGAACTTCTCTCCCCTAAGTCCCTCGATGCAGTGAGCCTGTTGCCAGCAGGACTCACTGAAAATAAGAAACCTAAAAACTTTTTCTAAGCAGCTCCTTAAGAGAGCCACCTAGATTGCACCCTGCTCGGACGGGCACAAAAACCTAACTGAGGCTTGGAGGAGGGCCATAGGGGGAGGAGCCAGTACACACCACCTGATCCTAAAGCTTTAGTTTTGTGCCCTGTCTCCTGCGGAGCCGCTAATCCCCATGGTCCTGACGGAGTCCCCAGCATCCACTTAGGACGTCAGAGAAATAAGATTGTGGCTGACTTGGCTACTGCCAAAACTGCCTGTCTGCCAAGTACTGCTCCTTCTGTGTCAAGGCTAAAGGTACTTCCTTTCGCCCCTTTCGTCCTTCAGGTAAAGCAAAAGGTCAGGCGTACAACAAGCAGGCCCCCACTTCCAAACCTGGTAAACCTAAGCCCCAAAGAGCCTGGGCGGCCCGTCAGCCAGCTTCCAAGACAGATAAGCCTGCCGCATGACGGGGCGGGCCTCCCTCTGGGGGATCCCAGGGTGGGGGGCCGGCTTCTAGGGTATACCCAGGAATGGTTGAAGACCACTTCAGATGCCTGGGTACGGGAAGTCGTCACTCGAGGTTACGCCATAGCCTTCATAAACCGACCCCTCATCGATTTTGCCAGACAGATGTCCCGTTGGACAAGACAAAGGCAAACACTCTACATTCGGTGGTACAGGCCCTCCTGGATACAGGAGTCGTAGTACAGGTACCTCTTGCGCAGATGGTCCGGGGGTACTATTCTCCGCTGTTTCTAGTCCCGAAACCGAATGGGTCTTCCCGGCTCATTCTCAACCTCAAGGCATTGAACAGGTTTGTGAAGGTTTCCAAGTTCCGGATGGAAACTCTTCGCTCTATAGTTTTGGCCTTGGAACCTGGGGACTTCATGGTCTCCCTGGATATACAGGATGCTTACCTGCATATTCCTATAGCAGTGTCTCATCAGCAATGCCTGAGATTTGAGATTGGCAACTGCCATTATCAGTTTCGGGCGTTACCTTTTGGTTTAACAACGGCTCCGCGAGTCTTTACAAAAGTCATGGCGGTGATGACGGTGGTACTCCGCCGTCAAGGGGTCAGGATACTGCCGTATTTGGACGACTTAATCCTGGCAAATTCCCCAGAACTTCTCCTGCTTCATCTAGATGTGACGGTCCGGTTTCTGCAAGCCCACGGGTGGCTCATCAACTGGAAGAAGTCATCCCTGATCCCTGCTCAGAGCATGGTGCATCTGGGAGCACTATTGGACACTTACAACCAGCGGTTGTTCCTGTCTTAGGAGAAAGTCCTGAAACTTCAGGACAGGATTCGTTGCTTCCTATCTCGTCCACAAGTGTCGATACATTCGGCGATGCAGGTGCTGGGCCTCATGGTGTCAGCATTCGACATGGTGGAGTACGCTCAATTTCACTCTCGCCCTCTCCAGAGGCTGATTGTAGCCAAATGGGATGGCCTACCTCACCGGATCAGGTCTCAAATGATCTCATTGACTCCGGAGGTCCGTCTGTCGCTGCTCTGGTGGCTCCGGGACCAACAACTGTGCAGGGGCCGTCCGTTCTGGATTTCCGACTGGGTCCTGTTGACGACAGATGCCAGTCTAAGAGGTTGGGGCGCGGTGCTGGAGCAACACTCCCTTCAGGGGCGGTGGACCAAGGAGGAGTTCCTCCTCTCGATCAATATTCTGGAGTTGCGGGCCGTCTTCAATGCCTTGAACCTAGCCCAGCACTTAATTCAGAACCGTCCTGTTCAAGTACAGTCGGACAACGCCTCCACAGTGGCTTACATAAATCATCAAGGCGGCACTCGAAGCTGCCTAGCAATGAAGGAAGTCTCATGGATTCTACAGTGGGCAGAACGCCATCTACCGCCCACATCGGCAATATTCATTCCGGGAGTCCTGAATTGGGAAGCGGACTTTCTCAGTCGTCAGGACGTGCATGCCGGCGAGTGGGGCCTCCATCCAGAAGTGTTTCAACTCCTAGTGGAAAGGTGGGGCCTTCCAGATGTAGATCTGATCGCGTCTCGACACAATCACAAGGTTCCGGTCTTCGGAGCAAGGACAAGGGATCCTCAAGCAGCATTCGTGGATGCGCTGGCGGTACCGTGAAGGTTTCGGCTGCCGTACGTGTTCCCCCCGGTGTCACTCCTGCCCAGGGTAATTCAGAAGTTCAAGCAAGAAAAAGGAATTCTGCTTCTCATAGCTTCAGCGTGGCCCAGACGGCACTGGTTCTCAGACCTGCAAGGCCTATCGTCAGAGCGTCCAATTCTACTTCCACAACGCCCAGACCTCCTCGTTCAGGACCCCTGTGTCTACCAAGACCTAGCCCGGCTGTCTTTGAAGCTTCCGTCTTAAGGGCTAAAGGGTTTTCAGAGGCGGTCATTCAAACGATGTTGCAGGCCTGGAAACCGGCTTCGGCTCGGATTTACTATAGGGTCTTGCATTCTTACTTTGTTTGGTGCGCATCTAACGATTATGACGCTTCCAAGTTTAGTATAGCCAAGTTGTTGGCTTTTCTTCAGCAGGGCCTGGACTTAGGCCTGCGTCTGGCCTCCCTCAAGGTTCAAATACCTGCCTTGTCGGGGTGGTTTCAGAGAAAAATTGCAACCTTACCTGATGCGCATACCTTTACTCAGGGCGTGTTGCGTATCCAACCTCCCTATGTCCCGCCTGTGGCTCCTTGGGACTAGTCGGTGGTTTTGGAGGCGTTACAAGAGTCTCCGTTTGAACCTCTTGGTTCAGCTGACCTTAAGTGGCTTTCCCTTAAGGTGGTGTTTCTGCTGGCTATTGCTTAAGCTAGAAGAGTGTCGGATTTGGGTGCTTTGTCCTGTAGTTCCCCATATCTGATATTTCACCGTGACCGGGCGGTTCTTAAGACTCGTCCCGGCTATCTACCTAAGGTGGTTTCTTCGTTCCACCTTAATCAGGAGATTGTAGTTTCGGCACTTGTTTCTCCTGATCTGTCTCCCAAAGAGCGGTCTTTGGATGTGGTACGGGCTCTCCGTATCTATGTGAAGAGAACTGCTCCTATTAGGAAATCTGATTCTCTTTTTGTTGTGTTTGGGTTTCACAAACGGGGCTGGCCTGCTCACAAGCAAACTCTGGCCAGATGGATTAGAATGGTGATTGCACATGCTTATGTGAAGGCTGGTCTCTCTGCTCCTGATCACATTAAGGCCCATTCTACTCGGTCTGTTGGACCTTCTTGGGCGGCCCAACGTGGTGCGACCCCTGAACAATTGTGCAAGCCGGCTACGTGGTCCTCTGTGAACACGTTCATAAGGTTCTATGCCTTCGATACTGCCGCTTCCCAGGATGCTTCCTTTGGACGCTGGGTTCTTGTTCCCGCTACAGTGCGTCCTCTCCCATAAGGAACTGCTTTAGGACATCCCCATTGTCCATTCCTTGTGGAGCCCAGTGTACCCCGCAGCAGAAAACGAGTTTTATGGTAAGAACTTACCTTTGTTAAAACTCTTTCTGTGAGGTACACTGGGCTCCACAAGGCGCCCACCCTGACGCACTTAGCTTCTTTGGTTTGGTATGGCATTAGCCGCTGACACGTCTCCTGTCGTGAGAATGCGGTGTTGTGGCTACTAACTGTTGTCGTCTCTTTTCCTGCTACTGCATTGGACTGGTTAACTAAAAACTGAGATCCTGTGCAGGGAGGCGGGGTGATATAGGAGGCGGCACTATGCATTCTGGGAAGAAGGTCAAAGCTTTGAGCCTGTTGGTGCCTCGGATCAAGATCCTACTCTACACCCCATTGGCCATTCCTTGTGGAGCCCAGTGTACCTCGCAGAAAGAGTTTTAACAAAGGTAAGTTCTTACCATAAAACTCGTTTTTTGAAAATCTGCACACTAAACTGGTTTGAATTGCGGCAACATGTATACAGTATTGTAGCACATAACAGACCTTAACATGCTAATGTTAACTCTAGGGGTCTATTCATGAAGTAGTGAAAGGAATGGAGAAGGGAGCCTGTGGAGAAGTTGCCCATGGCAACCAATCAGCTGCTCCGTACAATTGTATAGTATGCATATTATAAATGTTATTTCAATGCGGATTGGCTCACTTCTCCCACCTTTTTACTGCTTCATGAACAGACTCTTATGTATTTTACTGTGTAGGTTGTCACAGTGTAGTTTGCGCACCAAACATAAAGCAAAGAATCTGCATACAACCCAGAAATGAACATTACTAACGGAAACATATTGATAATTAGCAGCTTTTTAATTAGCAGTTGCAGTATAAAACCATCTATGCTGAACAAACATAAAACATTCCATATAGAGAAATAATATACTAATCGTAAATCTACGAAACACAATTGCACTATGCTATAGCAATAATGTGCAGAAGGTAACGTTCCTCGATATCATACTGCCGACAAATGGATTGTCAGCTTTCTGACTGTCAGCAAACATGTGATTCAATATGTACAATGAGCTCTATGTATGCACACTGCACAAAAAATACAAGTTATATGAACACATGAAGGGCGACCCTTATTCACTGCCAGCTTAGTTTTTCTCACTACTTGAACAACTCATAAATTGCTGCACTGCCTCTGTAAATTCTTAGCCATATTTAAACAGATAAGTGGTATAGCAGTATTCAACCACAAGGTGGCAGACTTCACCAGTTTTTGGAACAAGGAATGCGTTACAGCAGTGTAAACCCTCATGGTTGCATAGTCTGTTGGTACTTACTTAGCGTTACAGTAATCAGGGCCTTCCTGAAGATCTAGGTCTTGGCTTTCTGCCTTAAATGGAGCTTGAAGGTTGACAGTAACAGGACTGGTACCTTCTGTGAGCGTTAAGGTTATAATATTGACCAAGAGATTTCTGTGAGAACGATGAGCAAAGAGATGCTGGGTAGCTGTAAATGAAGAGCACTGGAGCATATGCCTAAATGTACCTAAAAAACATCAGAGGAACAACCTAGAATGTCATCGAATGGAGAGTCAGACTTGGAGGTACGACAACTGAACAGCTCTTAGAAGACCACTCAACACAATTACCAAACATTTCATTGACAAATTTCCAGCAGTATCCAACTATCCATCATGATGTGCCTACTGAGAACCATCACTGACACTTCCTAGCAGAGAAGTCGGTGTTGGTAGGATATACAGTGTTTGCAAGGCCAGCCTCCCTTTTGGAATCATTGTATGCAATATTAGATCTAATATAAGCAAATGTGTATTAAGGATTTGTTTGATCATCATTCAGTCACCAGCTGCTGTTAAGAATTAGGGCATACTTGCCTACCTGACCCTCTCCATGAGGGAGAAAATGCCCTGTTCCTGGACTTTCCTGGTAATGTATGATTGCCATCACCTGTGGTGAAACACCTTTCTTATCAATTAACTAGCTCACCACAGGTGATGGCAATCATACATTACCAGGAAAGTACAGGAACAGAGCATTTTCTCCCTCATGGAGAGGGTCAGGTAGGCAAGTATGAATTAGGGCAGACGGTATGTGGATGGGTGCTTAACCTGGGTGCACACCTAACAGATTTGCCAAACTATGCTAGGGGCACACAATTTATGGAGCTTAAAAGTGATTCAGAGAACATCCGATTTCGAGTGTACACACTATACAATTATTAAGCTGGGAAGAGGCACGTCATTGCTGATTTAAAGACAAACACCACAAAGGTGATATATTAAAATTTTCAAGCTAATTTATTGCCGGGTCCGTGAATGTTGTCCTTTTATCAGGGCCCAATACCCCTGGTTTTAGCCCGACAGTCGCCCGCAGGAGCAGCGTACACACTTACAGATACTTGGACCAAATGGTCGTTAATTGATTTTTTGGCCTGATTATTATATAGTGTATACCCCACTTTGTGTATCCCACTGACAGGCAGCCAGATATACTTAGGAGGCTGCGCTGGGCGGCCCCCTAAAACTTTTAAAAGGGCTGCACATTACATTACTCTTAATCTCCGCAGTAAATTAAATAAACACATTTGATTAATAAAAGAAACACCTATTGGTAAAAGTTAGGGAGGCCAATCCCGTGTCTTTTTTTCAATCCCGGGTATCGAGATTGAAAAATTATCATTCCCAGGATACCCGGGATTGAGACAAAGATTTTAAAATTAAAATCTTCAGTGTATCAATCAGTATCCTCAGGGACAAGGGCTCCGGAAGTTATGGCTTCCAGGGTATCTGCGTGGCAATGGGCATCTGCATTCTAAACAATTATTAGGGGTGAAATAACATTTAGGGAAAGACCAGGAAGAAAGGAAATGTAATAGGCAATGTGAGAGATTACATGGCTAATTCTGAGTTTGAAGCAGAAAAAGGCAAGTACTGTACGTTGCACTGTGGGGGGGATGGGGTCAGATGGGGTTGGATGTCAATTATAAAAAATGTATTTGCCCCCCTTGCATTGTACTGTTATGGCTTTTTATGCTTTGCTCTCTGTTCAGAATCAGCCCCAATGAGTACATTAATTAAATCATTTGCGGTGTCTATAGCTTTTCGCTGCTAGCTAACGCCATATCTGGATGACATTACCTATACTTGGCAATGGGGAGCAGCCAGATCAGATAACAATGTTGCATAGACTTTAGCTGTACATGTGCATATCACTTTAAACTTTTGCTGCAAATAGTAACAAGCCATTGTAGGGAAGAGGAGCCCTAGCTTGATATACCAGCAGCCATTGTATGGAAGAGGAGCCCTAGCATGATATAGCAGCAGCCATTGTAGGGAAGAGGATCCATAGCGTGATATAGCAGCAGCCATTGTAGGGAAGAGAGCCCTAGTGTGATATAGCAACTACCATTGTAGGGAAGAGGAGCCCTAGCGTGATATAACAGCAGCCATTGTAGGGAAGAGGAGCCCTAGCGTGATATAGCAGCAGCCATTGTAGGGAAGAGGAGCCCTAGCGTGATATAGCAGCAGCCATTGTAGGGAAGAGGAGCCCTAGCGTGATATAGCAGCAGCCATTGTAGGGAAGAGGAGCCCTAGCGTGATATAGCAGCAGCCATTGTAGGGAAGAGGAGCCCTAGCGTGATATAGCAGCAGCCATTGTAGGGAAGAGGAGCCCTAGCGTGATATAGTAGCAGTCATTGTAGGGAAGAGGAGCCCTAGCGTGATATAGCAGCAGCCATTGTAGGGAAGAGGAGTCATAGCGTGATATAGCAGCAGCCATTGTAGGGAAGAGGAGCCCTAGCATGATATAGCAGCAGCCATTGTAGGGAAGAGGAGCCCTAGCGTGATATAGCAACAACCATTGTAGGGAAGAAGAGCCCTAGTATGATATGGCAGCAGCCATTGTAGGGAAGAGGAACCCTAGTATGATAAGGCACCAGCCATTTTAGGGAAGAGGAGCCGTAGTATGATATGGCAGCAGCCATTGTAGGGAAGAAGAGCCCTAGTATGATATAGTAGCAGCCAGTGTAGAGAAGAAGAGCCCTAGTATTATATGGCAGCAGCGATTCTGTAAGGTCAAGCAAACCCATCCCCTCATAGAGGCAGTATCACCCATTCAGGATGGACTGATTTAGAATCGTGGATGGAAACTTTCTTAGGAGTTTTTAATATTGAAGCAATCAATTTAAGACTAGGTATTAAAATAAATATGAATTCATATTTCTCTAACGTCCTAGAGGATGCTGGGACTCCGTAAGGACCATGGGGAATAGATGGGCTCCGCAGGAGACATGGGCACTATAAGAAAGACTTTGACTCTGGGTGTGCACTGGCTCCTCCCTCTATGCCCCTCCTCCAAACCTCAGTTTGAGACTGTGCCCAGAGGAGATGGGTGCACTGCAGGGAGCTCTCCTGAGTTTCCTGCTAAGAAAGTATATTTGTTAGGTTTTTTATTTTCAGGGAGCACTGCTGGCAACAGACTCCCTGCATCGAGGGACTGAGGAGAGAGAAGCAACCCTACTTCTCTGAGTTGCAAGGTCTTGTTTCTTAGGCTACTGGACACCATTAGCTCCAGAGGGATTGGAACACAGGTTCGTCCTGGACGTTCGTCCCAGAGCCGCGCCGCCGTCCTCCTCACAGAGCCAGAAGAAAGAAGCCGGGTGAGTATGAGAAGAAAGAAGGCTTCAAAGGCGGCAGAAGACTTTGTGAGCTTCACTGAGGTAACGCACAGCACTGCAGCTGTGCGCCATTGCTCCCATACACCTCACACTCTCCGGTCACTGTAAGGGTGCAGGGCGCAGGGGGGGCGCCCTGGGCAGCAATATAAACCTCTCCTATGGCAAAAAGAGATATATACATGTACAGTTGGGCACTGTACATGTATATAAAAGAGTCCCCACCATGTTTTACATATTTTGAGCGGGACAGAAGCCCGCCGCCGAGGGGGCGGGGCTTCTCCCTCAGCACTCACCAGCGCCATTTCTCTCCACAGCACAGAGCTGAGAGGAAGCTCCCCGGACTCTCCCCTGCTTACAGACGGTGACAGTGGGTTTTCAAGAGGGGGGGGGCACATAATTGGCGGTATACAAGTGTTTCAGCGCTATTGGAAGGAACATTCTGTGTTTTTTTCCTGGGTTATAGCGCTGGGGTGTGTGCTGGCATACTCTCTCTCTGTCTCTCCAAAGGGCCTAGGGGGATCCTGTCTTCAGAAAAGAGATTCCCTGTGTGTGTGGAGTGTGTTGGTACGTGTGTGTCGACATGTTTGATGCTGAAGGCTCACCTAAGGAGGAGGGGGAGTGCATGAATGCTAGGTCGCCGTCGGCAGCGCCGACACTGGACTGGATGGATATGTGGAATGTCTAGAGTGCTAATGTAAATTTGTTACATAAGAGATTAGACAAAGCTGAGGCTAGGGAACAGGCAGGTAGTCAGACCATGCCTGTCCCAGTAGCACCGAGACCTTCCGGGTCTCAGAAGCGCACATTATACCAAATCACTGACACAGATACCGACACGGATTCAGATTCCAGTGTCGATTATGAGGATGAAAAATTACAGCCAAAAGTGGCTAAGGGTATACGTTATATGATTATTGCTATAAAAGAGGTTTTGCATATCACTGAGGAACCCCCTGTCCCGGACACGAGGGTACACATGTATAAAGAGAAAAAACCTGAGGTCACCTTTCCGTCCTCATATGAGCTAAGCGAATTGTGCGAAAAGGCTTGGGAATCTCCAGACAGGAGACTGCAAATTCCCAAAAGGATTCTTATGGCGTATCCCTTCCCACAAAAGGACAGGATACGATGGGAATCTTCGCCTAAGGTGGACAAGGCGTTAACACGCTTATCAAAAAAGGTAGCACTGCCATCCCAGGATACTGCTACCCTCAAAGATGCTGCTGATCGCAAACAGGAAGTTACCATGAAGTCCATTTACACGCATTCTGGTACTATTATTAGGCCGGCTATGGCATCGGCCTGGGTTTGTAGTGCTGTCGCAGCATGGACTGATTCCTTATCAGCAGAGATTGAAACTCTGGATAATGATACCATTTTAATGACCCTAGGGCATATAAAAGATGCTGCCTTATATATGAGGGATGCTCAAAGAGACATTTGTTTACTAAGCTCTAGAATAAATGCTATGTCTATTTCTGCTAGGCGACTCTTGTGGACCCGGCAGTGGACGGGGGATGCCGACTCAAAACGGCATATGGAGTCGTTGTCTTACAAGGGGGAAGAGTTGTTTGGAGAAGGCCTCTCGGACCTTGTCTCTACTGCTACAGCAGGTAAATCTAATTTTTTGCCTTATGTTCCCCCGCAACCTAAGAAGGCGCCTCATTATCAAATGCAGTCCTTTCGTTCAAATAAAGGCAAAAAGGTACTGGGATCGTCCTTTCTTGCCAGAGGTAAGGGCAAGGGGAAGAAGCTGCACACAGCTAGCTCCCAGGAGCAGAAGTCCTCCCCTGCGTCGGCAAAATCCACCGCATGACGCTAAGGCTTCCCTGGGGGAGTCAGCTCAAGTGGGGGCACGTCTTCGATTTTTCAGCCACATCTGGGTTCACTCACGGGTGGATCCCTGGGCACTAGAGATTGTTTCTCAGGGATACAGGCTGGAATTCGAAGAGGTGCCACCTCGCCGGTTTTTCAAGTCGGCTCTGCCAGCTTCTCCTTCAGAGAAGGAGTTAGTGTTAAATGCAATTCAAAAATTGTATCTTCAACAGGTGATAGTCTAGGTTCCCCTTCTGCAACAAGGAAAGGGGTATTACTCAACCCTGTTTGTGGTACCGAAACCGGACGGTTCGGTCAGACCCATTTTGAATTTAAAATCCCTGAACCTGTACTTAAAAAAGTTAAAGTTCAAGATGGAATCGCTCAGAGCGGTCATCGCCAGCCTAGAGGGGGGGGGGGGGATTGGATGGTTTCCCTAGACATAAAGGATGCATACCTTCATGTTCCAATATTTCCTCCTCATCAGGCGTTCCTGAGATTTGTGGTACAGGACTGTCATTACCAATTTCAGACGTTGCCGTTTGGGATTTCCACGGCCCCGAGGTTTTTACCAAGGTAATGGCGGAAATGATGGTGCTCCTGCGCAAGCAGGGTGTCACAATTATCCCATACTTGGACGATCTCCTCATAAAGGCGAGATCTCGAGAGAAGTTACTGGACAGCGTATCACTGTCTGTGAAGACGTTACAGCAACACGGCTGGTTTCTCAATATTCCAAAGTCACAGCTGGTTCCTACAACGAGTCTGACCTTTTTTTGCCTGATTCTGGACACAGACCAGAAAAAGGTTTTTCTTCTGATGGAAAAGGCTCAGGAGCTCATGGCTCTGGTCAAGAACCTGTTGAAGCCAAAAAAGGTTTCAGTGCACCACTGCACACGTGTCCTGGGGAAGATGGTGGCATCTTAAGAGGCCATCCCCTTCGGCAGGTTCCATGCGAGGACTTTTCAATGGGACCTACTGGACAAGTGGTCCGGGTCTCATTTACAAATGCATCAAAGGATCACCCTGTCTCCCAGAGCCAGGGTATCTCTCCTGTGGTGGCTGCACAGTGCTCACCTCCTAGAGGGCCGCAGGTTCGGCATTCAGGACTGGATCCTGGTGACCACGGACGCAAGCCTCCGAGGTTGGGGAGCAGTCACACTGGGAAGAAATTTCCAAGGTCTCTGGTCAAGTCTAGAAACTTGTCTCCACATCAACGTCCTGGAATTGAGGGCCATATACAACGCCCTACGTCAAGCGGAGGCATTACTTCGCAACAAGCCAGTTCTGATTCAGTCGGACAATGTCACAGCAGTGGCTCATGTAAACCGCCAAGGCGGCACAAGGAGCAGGGTGGCAATGGCAGAAGCCACCAGGATTCTTCGCTGGGCGGAAGGTCATGTAAGCGCACTGTCAGCAGTGTTCATTCCGGGAGTGGACAACTGGGAAGCGGACTTCCTCAGCAGACACGATCTGCATCCGGGAGAGTGGGGACTTCATCAGGAAGTCTTCGCACAGATCGTGGGTCGGTGGGGACTGCCCCAAATAGACATGATGGCGTCCCGTCTCAACAAAAAGCTAAAGCGGTATTGCGCAAGGTCAAGGGACCCTCAGGCGGTGGCGGTAGACGCCCTGGTGACGCCTTGGGTGTTCAGGTCGGTCTATGTGTTCCCTCCTCTTACTCTCATACCCAAGGTGTTGAGAATAATAAGACGAAGAGGAGTGAGAACAATCTACGTCGCTCCGGATTGGCCACGAAGGACTTGGTATCCGGATCTGCAGGAGTTGCTCACAGAAGATCCGTGGCCTCTTCCTCTACGACAGGATCTACTGCAACAGGGGCCCTGTATGTTCCAAGACTTATCGCGGCTGCGTTTGACGGCATGGCGGTTGAACGCCGGATCCTAGCGGAAAAAGGTATTCCGGAGGAGGTCATTCCTACCCTGATTAAGGCTAGGAAGGACGTGACATCGAAACATTATCACCGCATATGGAGAAAATATGTTTCTTGGAGGCCAGAAATACTCCTACGGAGGAATTCCATTTGGGCCGTCTCCTTCACTTCCTTCAAACTGGAGTGAATTTGGGCCTAAAATTAGGGTCCATAAAGGTTCAAATTTCGGCTTTATCCATTTTCTTTCAAAAGGAATTGGCTTCTCTTCCTGAAGTTCAGACATTTGTGAAGGGAGTACTGCATATTCAGCCCCCGTTTGTACCTCCGGTGGTGCCTTGGAACCTTAACGTGGTGTTAAGTTTCCTTAAGTCACATTGATTTGAACCACTCAACGCGGTGGAGTTGAAGTACCTCACTTGGAAGGTGGTCATGTTACTAGCCTTAGCTTAGACGAGTTTCGGAATTGGCGGCTTTGTCACATAAAAGCCCCTATCTGGTTTTCATGTGGATAGGGCGGAATTGAGGACTCGTCCTCACTTCCTTCCTAAGGTGGTCTCATCTTTTCATATGAACCAACCTATTGTAGTGCCTGTGGCTACGAGTGACTTGGAGGATTCCGAGTCCCTTGATGTGGTCAGGGCTTTGAAGATTTATGTGGCCAGAACAGCTAGGGTCAGGAAGACAGAAGCTTTGTTTGTTCTATATGTTGCCAACAAGATTGGCGCTCCTGCTTCAAAGCAGACTATTGCTCGCTGGATCTGTAACACGATTCAGCAGGCGCATTCTACGGCAAGTTTAATCGGTTAAGGCCCATTCCACTAGGAAGGTGGGCTCTTCTTGGGCGGCTGCCCGAGGGGTCTCGGCACTACAGTTGTGCGGAGCAGCTACTTGGTCGGGGTCAAACACCTTTGCAAAGTTCTATAAGTTTGATACCCTGGCTGAGGAGGACCTTCTGTTTGCTCAGTCGGTGCTGCAGAGTCATCCGCACTCTCCCGCCCGTTTGGGAGCTTTGGTATAATCCCCACGGTCCTTACGGAGTCCCAGCATCCTCTAGGACGTTAGAGAAAATAAGATTTTAAACCTACCGGTAAATCTTTTTCTCGTAGTCCGTAGAGGATGCTGGGCGCCCGTCCCAAGTGCGGACTTCTTCTGCTAAACTTGTATATAGTTATTGCTTACATAAGGGTTATGTTATAGTTTCATCGGTTTTGGACCGAGACTATGTTGTTTGTTCATACTGTAAACTGGGTAGTTTATCACAAGTTATACGATGTGATTGGTGTGGCTGGTATGAATCTTGCTCTTGGATTAACAAAAATCCTTTCCTCGTACTGTCCATCTCCTCTGGGCACAGTTTCTCTAACTGAGGTCTGGAGGAGGGGCATAGAGGGAGGAGCCAGTGCACACCCAGAGTCAAAGTCTTTCTTAAAGTGCCCATGTCTCCTGCGGAGCCCGTCTATTCCCCATGGTCCTTACAGAGTCCCAGCATCCTCTACGGACTACGAGAAAAAGATTTACCGGTAGGTTTAAAATCTTATTTTTTCAACCTAAAATTAATCGTTTGAAATATTGGTTGAATCTGTAAGTCACATCATCAGCAATAGTGCAGAGAGAGACTACACCAACTGATCTGTGAGAATATATAAGTATTCAGTGACCATATATACCCATGGCGGAGGAAGCCAGCCATGATGGAAAGCATTATTGCCTAGGACCTGCATGGCATATGTTTCAGTAATGGAAGAGCAATATAAAACACATATAATGGTAAGGCAATGAGAAATGTCTGGGAAAAGTGAAAAGACTGTTTATTACCTGTTTTAATATCTAGCGAGAAACTCTCATCCAGAACCTTTTCTTTGGGAACATAAAGCTGGACATTGAGAGGACTTGGAACATTTGCTCTGTGGCAGTCTCCTACTGTCCCATTGTACACACCGTTCACATGCAGGAAATCTCCATACACTCTTGTACCCAGATAACCATTAGCCATCGTTGCCATGAGGCGAGGGTCGGAAGGTAAGGACTTTGCAGAGAATATCCAAGGATCATCTTCCACAAATGACATTGTTTTGCCTCTAATTAACTGCAAATAAATGAAGACGGGCAAGTCATATAGTTGCAATTAAAAAAGCATAGATACCAGGAACGCTATTGTCTACACGGATTCAACATTTTGTTAGATCCACAAATACAGGTGTGGTATATAACTCACAAGGTTGATATGAGGATGTCGACAGGGTCAATATGTCAATATGACATGCTCAGTATGTCAACAGTGACCATTACGGCATTCATCCATGTCTATCTAGATGATATTTCAACATGATGAACTTTCTACAAACTGTCCCTGGTGTTCTAATGGCCACTTACCATCTCCTGGAGGCAGCGGCGGCTCCAGAGTCTGCTTCTGGTTTCCTGCAGTCATGTGAGAGTGACTACCGGTGCAGCCTTCTGATGCTCCAGCGTTCCAGTGAGTATTTCTGCCCCCATCCCTAACCCTCCACCAAGTGCTTAACCCCAACATCTTCACTACCCAGCAGCCTAATCCTAACCTCCACCCGCAGCCCAACCTTAACCCTTCCAGTGGCCCCTAACCCTAACTGTTGGCATTCTCAGAATGTTGACATTTCACATAGTGACAATTCAGATGTTGACACTGTGAACCCGTCAACAGGTTATTGATTTTGGCCTGGTGTCTGTCAACAGTTTGAGGATGTTGGCCAGGTACCTATCCACAGTTTGAACCATATCAACGTTCTGATATCAACATTGTAGTGGCCACCTTATTAACATTGACATTATTACTGTCGAGCATTTGACCAGATACCCACAAATACAATATTACAAAACTGCATCCAATGTATTGGTGTGCCAATATATCATGAACAACAAATTATTTGCCCCTCATTGACTGTGGGCATAACATGCGGGGACTGAACAGTCAACATCAAGCTTAGGTTGGGTGCATACCTCACCAACACGTCAGCAGACCGGCTGTCACGCCAACTGAGGGACTGATCAAGGTAAGTGTACACGTGTTGGTGAGGATCTGGGCGAGCAGTTGCGTTTGCCCCCCCTAGCTGTGACGCCAGCCCCCCGCAACAAGTGTAGGGGCAGTCGGCAGACCACCCGTACACACAGCCAGATGGCCACATATATCTGAAGATATATCAGCCATTGGCTGTGCTGCACAGCCAACACAATATGTCTGCGAATGATGTAATTCTCAGACATATTGGGAGTACACACCCGCCGACGGGCTCACAATATATTGGCCATTCACATGAACGGCTGATATATCGACTAGTGTGTACCCAGCATAAGGTGTTAATTTCCTGTCTGTAATACTTGTCTATTCTCCTGAAACTTCTGTGGACTCCTGAAAGGGTAGGTTACCTTCCCACTTCCTACTGAAATGTGCAGGACAGTAGTAGCAGCAACGCTGTTCCCGGAGAAATGCGTCATCTTGAACGCAAAACTTCTTCTTCATGTTGTAAAGGGGTGGGTCTAATGATGACTATGCCCCACCCTGCCCCCCATAGTGATCAGCTGCATCTGCAAGGTTTGATAGTTAAACAACTTATACAGTATCAAGTGATACCATACCCATTTGCGTTTTTACATCCATTACATTGCAGGGCCGACCCGATGCATACGCAAGGTATGCGGCTGCGTAAAGTGCCAAACTGATGAGCGTGCTGCTTCCGTGCGACGGGACTCAGAGCTGCCTGACAGAGGGTCGGACTCAGAGCGGACAGAGACGCAGACGAGGAAGGGGGGGTCACGCGGCTGGGAAGAACATGGGAGCTTTGTTGGGTGCTGTGCCTCTGCTATCCTGCTGCCTGCTCCCAGTCTGAGGTGAGTGCCCACTGCCTCTCCAGTCACCTATCTCCCTGTCACCCCTGCCTCAGTCATCCACTATCTACCTGTCACACCTGCCCCAGTCACCCACTATATCCCTGTCACCCTTGCTAAGTCACCCATTATCTCCTTGTCACCCCTGCCTTAGTCATCCACTATATCCCTGTCACCCCTGCCTCTCCAGTCACCTATCTCCCTGTCACCCCTGCCTTAGTCACCCACTACCTACCTGTGACCCCTGCCTCCCCTGTCACTCAATGTATCATTCCTGCCTCCCCAGTTACCTACTATCTACCTGTACATTTGGGGGTACAGTAATGTGTCCATGCCCCATTCTTGTGAGACCATACCCCTTTTTGCTCCCCTTCGCCACACGCTGTCCCTTTAAGAAGTTTATCCCATCAAAGGTCGACAAATTTTGTATTGCTTACCCAAAAAATAAAAAAGCTTTGGCTGGCCATAATTACATGTATATTTTTTCAAACACTCCTTGTCCCATTTCAGTGCATTTAGGAACGTACAGTAATCTCTATAATACATATATGCATTTATACAGTACTTACTTAGTGTAGGTAAGACATAACATATAAAACTTTAGTGAGAAGTAGCACAGACAATCATTTGTAAAGTTTAATAGAAGTGTGTTGCCTGATCCTGTATTTTGCAAAAACTATTTGATCATCTGGGGTATATTTACTAAAGGTCGACTTTGTTTGTTTTTGTTAGATTTTAGATCAATGTTAAATCGTTTTTTATCGATGTTGGGCATGCAGGGTTAAAACACACATTTACTAACATTTAAAAAATTCTGTAAGAAATCATCTGCTAGTAAATGTATGTTTTAACCCTGGAAGCCCAACATCGATTAAAATCGATTTAGCATCGATCTTAATCGAACAAAAACAAACAAAATCGACCTTTAGTAAATATACCCCCGTACTCCAAACAATATTAGTTTGTTGCTAAACACAAAACCTCTGCAGATGTTGATGAATTACTCCTCCCAGCATGCCCTGCAGTTCTCCTACAACTAAAAAGTTCCCTTTTCTGCTTTATTACATACTGTACAGATAAAAGCCTGTTATTAGCTCACTGCTGTGATATGTTCTGCTGTCTGTCATTCTCCCATTGTTCTCTGTGCTCTTCCCATACCACAACCCACATCTTCTGCAGTGCCTCATTATTAGTGCTCACCTTACTGCCATAGTTACTGATTACCCAACTACTGACACTGGATCATCAGACTATTATGTCTACTTACTTACAGGATTCTCTCCTCAGTGGGGAAATCTCACGAGAACAGGAAGGAAATGTGTTTTGGGTTTTTTTTCCGACCAAACCCAGAGCCTTCTCCAGCAGCTGCCGGCTCTTCCGTTAGGTGTAATACGATGCCTGTGTAGGGAAATGTGTAACTGTGCTTATGGGCAAACATCTGTGAGGAATTGGTGTTACTTTTTTACTTGTGTTGTTATACTCTTATGTACAGTAAATGTTTGGTATATACTTTACACAGAATCAGCTTCGTCTTTACAGTAATGCAGTGGTTCCCAAACCTTCTTGTATCACGGCGCCCTAGAGTATTAGCATTTTTTTCACGGCACCCCTAGGAAAAAAGTTTTGTGTATATATAAATTTGGGATAAAATATAAAATTTAGGAAATTGTGCCTACCGGTCATCCTTAGGGTCAGTATGTACTGGTGCTTCTGATTGTTAACATGTATCATGATGGCAGCCACTGGCACTGGTTTTGCCTATCACTAACCATAAATAATTTGATTTGGCCCTGTACCACCAACCCAAGACACCCCTGCAAGAGCCTTGCGGTACCCCAGGGTGCCCAGGAACACAGTTTGAGAATCACAGTACACAGTCTTTCAGGAGATATTTTACATGAATAGTTTAAATAAGTGGTTCCCAAACTGGGTGCTGTGGCACCCTGGGATGCCGTGGGAACAGTGCCTGATCACCATCAGGCTAATCAGGCTGCCGCATAGAGCGTACAGATTTTGGGGGACATCTGGCGAGTCTCTATTTCTGCACTGAGACTCTAAACTCCACTGCTCCCTAACCAGCTACCCCCTTGGCCTGACACACACACACAGCCTGGGCCCCGGTACAGTAACCTTTCCGGGGGGCCCCCTGTAGGGGGTGTGGCCACACCCTGTTAGTTGCATGGCTGCACCACTCTAGGGGCATGTCTAGCACACAAGATCTCCCCACTCACATACCTCCCAGTATGACCGTCTCCTGGAGGGACAAAATGCTCTGCTTCTGGATTTTTCTCTTAATTTATGATTGCTGGCACCTGTGTTGAACAGGTAATAGATAAGAAAGGTGTATCACTACAGGTGATGGCAAACACACAGTAAGAAGGAAGTCCAGAAGCAGAGCATTCTGTACCTCCTGGAGTTATTGGGCAGTATGCACTCACCGGAGCATGACATCTTACCTCCCAACATGACCCTCTCCAGGAGGTACAGAATGCTCTGCTTCTGGACTTCCTTCTTACTGTATGATTGCCATCACCTGTAGTGAACCACCTATCTTATCCATTACCTGTTCAACACAGGTGCCAGCAATCATACATTAGAGGGAAGTCCAGAAGCAGAGCATTTTGTCCGTCCTGGAGAGGGTCATGTTGGGAGGTATGGTATACTCCTGATCCATACTTGTCTACCTGACCAGGTCGACAGGGTTTCTAGGTCGACAGGTCAAAAGGTCGACATGAGTTTTTCACATTTTTCTCTTACGTCCTAGAGGATTCTGGGGACTCCGTAAGGACCATGGGGATAGACGGACTCCACAGGAGACATGGGCACTTTAAGAAAGACTTTAGATCTGGTGTGCACTGGCTCCTCCCTCTATGCCCCTCCTCCAGACCTCAGTTTGATACTGTGCCCAGTGGAGACTGGGTGCTTTTCAGAGAGCTCTCCTGAGCTTTCTGACAGAAAGTATATTTGTTAGGTTTTTTATTTTCAGGGAGCCTGCTGGCAACAGACTCCCTGCATCGAGGGACTGAGGGGAGAGAAGCAGACCTACTTCTGTGAGTTTCAAGGCTCTGCTTCTTAGGCTACTGGACACCATTAGCTCCAGAGGGAGTCAGAACACAGGTCTCACCCTGGAGTTCGTCCCGGAGCCGCGCCGTCCTCCTCCTCACAGAGCCGGAAGATAGAAGCCGGGTGAGTATGAGAAGAAAAGAAGACTTCAGAGGCGGCAGAAGACTTCATGATCTTCACTGAGGTAACGCACAGCAGTGCAGCTGTGCGCTATTGCTCCCACACACCTCACACACGGCAGTCACTGTAAGGGTGCAGGGCGCAGGGGGGGGCGCCCTGGGCAGCAATATAAACCTCATTTCTGGCAAAAGAGATATATATACAGCTAGGCACTGTATATATAAAGAGCCCCCTCCAGTTTTTATTATATTTAAGCGGGACAGAAGCCCGCCGCCGAGGGGGCGGGGCTTCTCCCTCAGCACTCACCAGCACCATTTTCTCCACAGCACAGCTGAGAGGAAGCTGCCCGGACTCTCCCCTGCTTATTCACGGTGAAAGGGGGTTTCAGAGAAGAGGGGGGGGGGGGGGGCACATAATTGGCAGCAAATAATAGTATTACAGCGCTTCTGGGTAAACACATTGTGTGTTTTTCCTGGGGTATTAGCGCTGGGTGTGTGCTGGCATACTCTCTCTCTCTCTGTCTCTCCAAAGGGCATTGTGGGGGAACTGTCTTCAGATAAGAGGATTCCCTGAGTGTGTGATGTGTCGGTACGTGTGTGTCGACATGTCTGAGGTAAAAGGCTCTTCTAAGGAGGAGATGGAGCAAATGTGTGTGTGTGTGGTGTCTCCGTCTACAACGCCGACACCTGACTGGATATGTGGAATTAAGTGCTGAGGTAAATTTATTGCCCAAAAGATTAGAGAACAGACAGGGAATCTACCCATGTCTGTCCCTATGTCGCAGGGACCTTCAGGGAATCTCCAGACAAGAAACTGCAGTTTCCCAAAAGAATTCTCATGGCGTATCCTTTCCCTGCTAGGGCCAGGATACGATGGGAATCCTCCCCTAGGGTGGACAAGGCGTTGACACGTTTACCCAAAAGGTAGCGCTGACATACCAAGATACAGCTACCCTCAGGGATCCTGCAGATAGCATGCAGAAAAGTACTTTGAAGTCCATTTACACACATTCTGGTACACTACTCAGACCGGCGATTGTGTCGGCAGGGGTTTATAGCGCTGTAGCAGCGTGGACAGATACCTTATCAGCGGAGATTGAAACCCTAGATAAGGATACCATGTTATTGACCCTAGGATCAGAGCCGGATTAAGGGGGGGGCCCGGGGGATACGTACCCCGGGCCCCCCTTTCCAAAAGGGCCCCCTGCCACACCGCAGATCAGATCTCTCTTCCGATCCGTGCTGTGCTCCCCGGCTCCCTTCCTCACTGCAGCAGCTGCGCACAGACAGGACAGCTGAGCTGAGCGACGGCTCAGCTCAGACGTGCACGCAGGGGGGGTTTCAGAGTACCTGGAAACCCCCCCAGCCCACCGATCTATCGCACAACTTACCGATACATCTGTTTTTTTTTTTATGGAGATGGAGGAGCTCCGCAGGGTGTGTGTAGAACGCGGTAGCTGTCTCCACATATTTTCTGAGCGCTGGAGGCTGCCTGAATGACCAGTAGAGGGAGCTCCTCTCAGGAAGTTCCCTTGGGGAGAGCTGGTTAGGCTGTACGGATGTGAGGCTCCACTGAGTGGCACGGACTGCGGAAGCCAAAAGGTTTGTGTCTCTTTCGGGGGAGCCAGGCTGGGAGAGTGATGTGTGGGTGACTTTGATGTTGGCTGGGTCAGTACTCAGTAATCCCATCAGCAGGAGTGTGTCTGACTCTGACTCGCATTCCTGGGTATATGGGGGGGGGGCTTTTATAAATAATGGGTGCTTATTGACTATTTTCTTGCTTTACATGGCTGTTTTATTTTATTGTGAAAAAGGTGTGTGTGTGTGACAGTGTAAATGTGCTATATACTGTAACTGTGTGTGTGTGAGTGTGACATGCATGTGTGCTATATACTGTGTGTGTGTGTGTGTGTGTGTGTGTGTGTGTGTGTGTGTGTGTGTGTGTGTGTGAGACATGCATGTGTGCTATATACTGTAACTGTGGTGTGTGTGTTTGACATACATGTGTGCTATATACTGTAACTGTGGTGTGTGTGTGTCATACATGTGTGCTATATACTGGAAATGCGTTGTGTGTGTGTGTCATACATGTGTGCTATATACTGTAACTGCGTTGTGTGTGTGTGTGTGTCATACATGTGTGCTATATACTGTAACTGCGTTGTGTGTGTGTGTGTGTGTGTGTGTGTGTGTGTCATACATGTGTGCTATGTACTGTAACTGTGGTGTGTGTGTGTGTGACATACATTTGTGCCATATATTGCTGTGTGTGTGTTTATAACATACATGTGTGCTAAATATACAGCTGTATGCATGTGTGTCAGACATACATGTGTGCCATATCTATATAGCTGTATTATATATATAATATATATATATACATACTGTATATAAAAAATCAATGATGGCACTCCTCTGTCTGTGAATCATCCATCGATTAACACCCTTCTTCAGGGTACACACACATTTTATATATATATATATATATATATATATAATGCAAAACAGAGGAGGCACTCAGAGTCAGCAACATGTAGAAAAATGATGTATTCAAAATAAGGTCAAGTACTTTCGAGGTCAGCACCCCGTCATCAGGACCACATCATAACAAATTACAGCCATGTTGTGATGTGGTCCTGATGACGGGGTGCTGACCTCGAAAGTACTTGACCTTATTTTGAATACATCATTTTTCTACATGTTGCTGACTCTGAGTGCCTCCTCTGTTTTGCATTGGATTTTTCTTCTTTGGTGTAGCACCAGAGCACGCTGCTATTAGTACATGGAGTGCCGGCTTATCGTGGATTCTATATATATATATATATATATATATATATATATATATATATATATATATATATATAATTTTTTTTAATTATTATTTTGGAAACCCCCCTGCAAAAATCCTGCGTTTGCCCCTGGCTCAGCTGTCCAATAATGTATCAATGAAACAGCCTGCGTGCCCAGTCAATGACTGAGCGGCAGGCTGCTTCATTCATACTTTATTGGACAGCTGAGCCGTCGCTCAGCTCAGCTGTCCTGTCTATGCGCCCGCTGCTGCAGAGGGGACAGGAGTGCAGGGCAGGAGGTCCGCCGTGTGCTGCTTGGGGAGGCAAATATATATATATATATATATATATTCTGCCTTCTCTATTAGGGGCCCCACTCTCTTGAGTGCCCTGGGCCCCCCATGGTCTTAATCCGGCTCTGCCTAGGATATATAAAAGATGCTGTCTTATATATAAGACATGCTCAAAGAGACATTGGTCTACTGGGTTCTAGAGTCAACGCTATGTTGATTTCTGCTAGACGTGTCCTGTGGAACATGCAATGGACAGGTGATGCCGACTAAAAGAGGCATATGGAGGTTTTACCTTACAAGGGTGAGTAATTGTGTGGAGAAGGGCTCTCGGACCTGGTCTCCACAGCTATAGCTGGTAAATCTGATATTTTGCCTTATATTCCCTCACAGCCTAAGAAAGCACGACATTATCAAATGCAGTCCTTTCGGTCGCAGAAAAAGAAGAAAGTACGAGGAGCGTCCTTTCTTACCAGAGGTAAGGGCGCAGGGCACAGCTAGTTCCCAGGAACAGAAGTCCTCCCCGGCCTCTACTAAATCCACCGCATGACGCTGGGGCTCCGCTAAGGGAGTCCGCCCCAGTGGGAGCACGTCTTCGACTCTTCAGCCACATCAGAGTTCACTCACAGGTGGATCTCTGGGCAATAGAAATTGTTTCTCAGGGTTACAAGCTGGAATTCGTAGAGGTGCATCCTTATCGGCCCTACCGGCTTCTCCCCCAGAAAGGGAGATAATATTAAATACAATTCACACATTGTATTTCCAACAGGTGGTGCTCAAGGTTCCCCTCTTTCAACAAGGAAGGGGATATTACTCAACCTTGGCTGTAGTCCCGAAACCGGACGGTTCAGTCAGACCTATTTTAAACTTAAAATCTCTGAACCTAAACTTGAAAATGTTCGAATTCAAGGTGGAATCGCTCAGAGCGATTATCGCCAGCCTGGAAGGGGGGGATTTTATGGTGTATCTAGACATAAAGGCTGCATACCTTCATGTTTCGATTTATCCACCCCATCAGGCGTACCTGAGAATTACAGTACAGTATTGTCATTACCAATTTCAGGGTAATTGGCGGAAATGATGGTGCTCCTACGCAAGCAAGGAGTCACAGTTATCCCATACTTGGACGATCTCCTAATAAGGGCGAGATCAAAAGAGCAGTTGTTGAACAGCGTGTCACTTTCGCTGAAGGTGTCACAGCAACTCGGCTGGATTCTCAATATCCCGAAGTCACAGTTGGTTCCTATGACTCGTCTGCCCTTCTTGGGTATGATTCTGAATACGGACCAGAAATGGGTTTATCTTCCGATAGAGAAGGCCCAGGAACTAATGACTCTGGTAAAAAACCTATTAAAGCCAAAACAGGTGTCAGTGCATCACTGCACTCGGGTCCTGGGAAAGATGGTGGCATCTTACGGGGCCATTCCCTTCGGCAGGTTCCATGCAAGGACTTTCCAATGGGATCTACGGAACAAGTGGTCCGGATCACATCTACAGATGCATCAATTAATCACCCTGTCCCCTAGGACCAGGGTGTCTCTCCTATGGTGGCTGCAGAGTGCTCACCTTCTGCAGGGTCGCAGGTTCGCTATCCAGGACTGGATTCTGGTAGCCACGGACGCGAGCCTCCGAGGTGGGGGAGCAGTCACACAGGGAAGAAACTTCCAAGGTCTTTGGGTCAAGTCAAAAAACTTGTATTCAAATCAACATCCTGGAGCTGGGGGCCATATACAACGCCCTTCGGCAAGCGGAAACATTGCTTTGCGACCTACCGGTTCTGATCCAGTCAGACAACATCACCGCAGTGGCTCATGTAAACCACCAAGGCGGCACAAAGAGCAGAGTGGAAATGGCAGAAGCCACCAGGATTCTCCGCGGGGCGGAAAATCATGTAAGCGCATTTTCAGCAGTTCATTCCGGGAGTGGACAACTGAGAAGCAGACTTCCTCAGCAAACACGACCTGCATCCAAGAGAGGACTTCTTTAGGAAGCCTTCGCACAGATTGCAAGTCAGTGGGAACTGCCACAGATAGACATGATGGCGTCCCGCCTCAACAAGAAGCTACAGAGGTATTGCACCAGGTCAAGAGACCCTCAGGCAGTAGCTGTAGATGCCCTAGTGACACCGTGGGTGTTCTAGTCGGTCTATGTATTTTCCCCTCTTCCTCTCATACCCAAGGTGTTGAGAATAGTAGGAGGGAGAGGAATGAGAACAATCCTCATTGTTCCAGATTGGCCACGAAGGACCTGGTACCCGGATCTGCAGGAAATGCTCACAGAAGATCCGTGGCCTCTTCCTCTAAGACAGGACCGGTTGCAACAGGGGCCATGTCTATTCCAAGACTTACCGTGGCTGCGTTGGACGGCATGGCGGTTGAACGCCGGATCCTAGCAGAAAAATTCATTCCGAATGAGGTCATTCCTACGCTGATAGAGGCTAGGAAGGATGTGACGGCTGAACATTATCACCGTATATGGCGAAAATATGTTTCTTGGTGTGAGGCCAGGAATGCTCCTACGGAAGAATTCCATCTGGGCCGTTTCCTTCACTTCCTGCAAACTGGAGTGAATTTCGGCCTAAAATTAGGATCTATTAAGGTTCAGATTTCGGCCTTATCCATTTTCTTTCAAAAGGAATTGGCCTCTCTCCCTGAAGTACAAACTTTTGTGAAGAGAGTACTGCATATTCAGCCTCCTTTTGTACCTCCGGTGACGCCTTGAGACCTTAACGTGGTGTTAAGTTTCATTAAGTCACACTGGTTTGAACCACTTAAAACGGTGGAGTTGAAAAATCTCACTTGGAAGGTGGTCATGTTATTAGCCTTGGCTTCGGCTAGACGAGTGTCGGAATTAGCGGCTTTATCACATAAAAGCCCCTATCTGGTTTTCCATATGGATAGAGCGGAATTGCGGACCCGTCCTCCATTCCTGCCAAAAGTGGTTTCATCCTTTCATATGAACTATTGTGGTGCCTGTGGCTACGCATGACTTGGAGGATCCCGAGTCCCTTGTTGTGGTCAGGGCTTTGAAAATTTATGTGGCCAGATCGGCAACAGTCAGAAAAACAGAAGCACTGTTTGTCATGTATGCAACCAACAAGATTGGTGCCCCTGCTTCAAAGTAGACTATTGCTCCCTGGATCTGTAACACGATTCAGCAGGCGCATTCTACGGCGGGATTGCCGTTACATAAATCGGTCAAGGCCCATTCCACTAGGAAGGTGGGCTCTTCTTGGGCGGCTGCCAGAGGGGTCTCGGCGCTACAGCTGTGCCGAGCTACTACTTGGCTGGGTTCAAACTCCTTTGCAAAGTTCTATAAGTTTGATACCCTGGCTGAGGAGGACCTCCTGTTTGCTCAATCGGCGCTGCAGAGTCATCCGCACTCTCCCCGCCCGTTTGGGAGCTTTGGTATAATCCCCATGGTCCTTATGGAGTCCCCAGCATCCTCTAGGACGTAAGAGAAAATAAGATTTTAAACCTACCGGTAAATCTTTTTCTCGTAGTCCGTAGAGGATGCTGGGCGCCCGTCCCAAGTGCAGACTACTTCTGCAAGACTTGTATATAGTTATAGCTTAAATAAGGGTTATGTTATAGTCTCATCGGTCTTGGACTGATGCTATGTCGTTTTCATACTGTTAACTGGATAGTATATCACAAGTTATACGGTGTGATTGGTGTGGCTGGTATGAATCTTGCCCTTGGATTAACAAAAATCCTTTCCTCGTACTGTCCATCTCCTCTGGGCACAGTTTCTCTAACTGAGGTCTGGAGGAGGGGCATAGAGGGAGGAGCCAGTGCACACCAGATCTAAAGTCTTTCTTAAAGTGCCCATGTCTCCTGCGGAGCCTGTCTATCCCCATGGTCCTTACGGAGTCCTTAGCATCCTCTACTGGGCTACGAGAAAAAGATTTACCGGTAGGTTTAAAATCTTATTTTTTCTTTTTTGAACTTTTTCATATTTAACGATCCACGTGGACTACGATTGGAACGGTAATCTGTGCCAAGCAAAGCGGTAGCGGAGCGAGGCAGCATGCCCGAAGCATGGCGAGCGAAGCGAGCCATGTGAGGGGACACGGTGCACTAATTTGGCTTCCCGGTCACAGTACGCAGAAAATGACACACACAAAAAAACAGCTGTCGACCTAGCACATGTCGACCTTCCAACCCTGTCAACCTAGTGACTGTTGACCTAAACATTGTCGACCTAGACACTGTCGATCTAATGATCCACACCCACGATTTTGACTAAGTGATAATTTTGACTATACTTTGTACTAGTGATGAGCGGGTTCGGTTTCCGAGAAACCGAACCCACCCGAGCTTTACCTTTTTTTACATGGGTCCGAGCAGACTCGGATCCTCCCGCCTTGCTCGGCTAACCCGAGCACGCCCGAACGTCATCATCCCGCTGTCGGATTCTCGCGAGATTCGGATTCTATAAGCAGCCGCGCGTCGCCGCCATTTTCACACGTGCATTGAGATTGATAGGGAGAGGACATGGCTGGCGTCCTCTCCGTTTATACGAGACACTACAGTTGATCTGATTGCTTTGCTTTGCTTGTTTATTTTACTATTGTGGGGAGGATTGGGGAGCAGCTGTTAGGAGGAGTACAGTGCAGAGTTTTGCTGATAGTGACCACCAGTTTTTTTTATCCGTAAAAACGCTCCATACCATATCTGTGCTCAGTGTGCTGCATGATATATCTGTGCTGAGTGCTCACACTGCTTAATTGTGGGGACAGGGGAGCAGCTATAGCAGGAGTACAGTGCAAAGTTTTGCTGACAGTGACCACCAGTATACGTTTGTCTGCCTGAAAAACACTCCTGTGGCTTTTTTTTTTATACTAGTAGTTTAGCAGTCTGCTGACACTGTGTCCACCAGGTCCATTATACTGTATATAGCAGTACGGTAGGCCACTGCTGTACCTACCTCTGTGTCGTCACTCGTCATCCATAAAGTATACTATCCATCCATCTACATTGTATACCTGTGGTGGCTTTTTTTTTTATACTAGTAGATTAGCAGTCTGCTGACACTGTGTCCACCAGGTCCATTATACTGTATATAGCAGTACGGTAGGCCACTGCTGTACCTACCTCTGTGTCGTCACTCGTCATCCATAAAGTATACTATCCATCCATCTACATTGTATACCTGTGGTGGCTTTTTTTTTTTTATACTAGTAGTTTAGCAGTCTGCTGACAGTGTCCACCAGGTCCATTATACTGTATATAGCAGTATGGTAGGCCACTGCTGTACCTACCTCTGTGTCGTCACTCGTCATCCATAACGTAATAGTATACTATCCATCCATCTACATTGTATACCTGTGGTGGCTTTTTTTTTTATACTAGTAGTTTAGCAGTCTGCTGACAGTGTCCACCAGGTCCATTATACTGTATATAGCAGTACGGTAGGCAACTGCTGTACCTACCTCTGTGTCGTCACTCGTCATCCATAAAGTATACTATCCATCTATCTACATTGTATACCTGTGGTGGCTTTTTTTTTATACTAGTAGTTTAGCAGTCTGCTGACAGTGTCCACCAGGGCCATTATACTGTATATAGCAGTACGGTAGGCCACTGCTGTACCTACCTCTGTGTCGTCACTTGTCATCCATAAAGTATACTATCCATCCATCTACATTGTATACCTGTGGTGGCTTTTTTTTTTATACTAGTAGTTTAGCAGTCTGCTGACAGTGTCCACCAGGTCCATTATACTGTATATAGCAGTACGGTAGGCCACTGCTGTACCTACCTCTGTGTCGTCACTCGTCATCCATAAAGTATACTATCCATCCATCTACATTGTATACCTGTGGTGGCTTTTTTTTATACTAGTAGTTTAGCAGTCTGCTGACAGTGTCCACCAGGTCCATTATACTGTATATAGCAGTACGGTAGGCCACTGCTGTACCTACCTCTGTGTCGTCACTCGTCATCCATAAAGTATACTATCCATCCATCTACATTGTATACCTGTGGTGGCTTTAAGTTGTGCGCATTAAAATATGGAGAACAAAAATGTGGAGGTTAAAAAAATAGGGAAAGATCAAGATCCACTTTCACCTCGTGCTGAAGCTGCTGCCACTAGTCATGGCCGAGACGATGAAATGCCATCAACGTCGTCTGCCAAGGCAGATGCCCAATGTCATAGTACAGAGCATGTAAAATCCAAAACACAAAAGATCAGTAAAATGCCTCAAAAATCAAAATTAAAAGCGTCTGAGGAGAAGCGTAAACTTGCCAATATGCCATTTACGACACGGAGTGGCAAGGAACGGCTGAGGCCCTGGCCTATGTTCATGGCTAGTGGTTCAGCTTCACATGAGGATGGAAGCACTCATCCTCTCGCTAGAAAAAGAAAAGACTTAAGCTGGCAAAAGCACAGCAAAGAACTGTGCGTTCTTCGAAATCACAAATCCCCAAGGAGAGTCCAATTGTGTCGGTTGCGATGCCTGACCTTCCCGACACTGGACGGGAAGAGCTTGCGCCTTCCACCATTTGCACGCCCCCTGCAAGTGCTGGAAGGAGCACCCGCAGTCCAGTTCCTGATAGTCAAATTGACGATGTCACTGTTGAAGTACACCAGGATGAGGATATGGGTGTTGCTGGCGCTGGGGAGGAAATTGACAAGGAGGATTCTGATGGTGAGGTGGTTTGTTTAAGTCCGGCACCCGGGGAGACACCTGTTGTCCATGGGAGGAATATGGCCCTTGACATGCCTGGTCAAAATACAAAAAAAATCAGCTCTTCGGTGTGGAATTATTTCAACACAAATGCGGACAACAGGTGTCAAGCCGTGTGTTGCCTTTGTCAAGCTGTAATAAGTAGGGGTAAGGACGTTAATAACCTCGGATTATCCTCCCTTATACGTCACCTGCAGATCATTCATCATAAGTCAGTGACAAGTTCAAAAACTTTGGGTGACAGCGGAAGCAGTCTACTGACCACTAAATCCCTTCCTCTAGTAACCAAGCTCCTGCAAACCACATTACCAACTCCCTCAGTGTCAATTTCCTTCTTACCCAGGAAAGCCAATAGTCCTGCAGGCCATGTCACTGGCAAGTCTGACGAGTCCTCTCCTGCCTGGGATTCCTCCGATGCATCCTTGAGTGTAACACCTACTGCTGCTGGCGCTGCTGTTGTTGCTGCTGGGAGTCGATCGTCATCCCAGAGGGGAAGTCGGAAGACCACTTGTACTACTTTCAGTAAGCAATTGACTGTCCAACAGTCCTTTGCGAGGAAGATAAAATATCACAGCAGTCATCCTGCTGCAAAGCGGATAACTGAGGCCTTGGCAGCCTGGGCGGTGAGAAACGTGGTTCCGGTATCCATCGTTAATTCAGAGCCAACTAGAGACTTGATTGAGGTACTGTGTCCCCGGTACCAAATACCATCTAGGTTCCATTTCTCTAGGCAGGCGATACCGAAAATGTACACAGACCTCAAAAAAAGACTCACCAGTGTCCTAAAAAATGCAGTTGTACCCAATGTCCACTTAACCACGGACATGTGGACAAGTGGAGCAGGGCAGACTCAGGACTATAGGACTGTGACAGCCCACTGGGTAGATGTATTGCCTCCCGCAGCAAGAACAGCAGCGGCGGCACCAGTAGCAGCATCTCGCAAACGCCAACTCGTTCCTAGGCAGGCTACGCTTTGTATCACCGCTTTCCAGAATACGCACACAGCTGAAAACCTCTTACGGCAACTGAGGAAGATCATCGCAGAATGGCTTACCCCAATTGGACTCTCCTGGGGATTTGTGACAACGTCAGCAATATTGTGCGTGCATTACATCTGGGCAAATTCCAGCACGTCCCATGTTTTGCACATACCTTGAATTTGGTGGTGCAGAATTATTTAAAAAATGACAGGGGCGTGCAAGAGATGCTGTCGGTGGCCCGAAGAATTAAGGGCCACTTTCGGCGTTCAGGCACCGCGTACAGAAGACTGGAGCACCACCAAAAATACCTGAACCTGCCCTGCCATCATCTGAAGCAAGAGGTGGTAACGAGGTGGAATTCAACCCTCTATATGCTTCAGAGGATGGAGGAGCAGCAAAAGGTCATTCAAGCCTATACATCTGGCCACGATATAGGCAAAGGAGGTGGAATGCACCTGACTCAAGCACAGTGGAGAATGATTTCAACGTTGTGCAAGGTTCTGCAACCCTTTGAACTTGCCACACGTGAAGTCAGTTCAGACACTGCCAGCCTGAGTCAGGTCATTCCCCTCATCAGGCTTTTGCAGAAGAAGCTGGAGACATTGAAGGAGGAGCTAAAACAGAGCGATTCCGCTAGGCATGTGGGACTTGTGGATGGAGCCCTTCATTCGCTTAACCAGGATTCACGGGTGGTCAATCTGTTGAAATCAGAGCACTACATTTTGGCCACCGTGCTCGATCCTAGATTTAAAACCTACGTTGTATCTCTCTTTCCGGCAGACACAAGTCTGCAGGGGTTCAAAGAACTGCTGTTGAGAAAATTGTCAAGTCAAGCGGAACGTGACCCGTCAACAGCTCCTCCTTCACATTCTCCCGCAACTGGGGGTGCGAGGAAAAGGCTAAGAATTCGGAGCCCACCCGCTTACGGTGATGCAGGGCAGTCTGGAGCGAGTGCTGACATCTGGTCCGGACTGAAGGACCTGCCAACGATTACTGACATGTCGTCTACTGTCACTGCATATGATTCTCTCCCCATTGAAAGAATGGTGGAGGATTATATGAGTGACCGCATCCAAGTAGGCACGTCAGACAGTCCGTACGTATACTGGCAGGAAAAAGAGGCAATTTGGAGGCCCTTGCAGAAACTGGCTTTATTCTACCTAAGTTGCCCTCCCTCCAGTGTGTACTCCGAAAGAGTGTTTAGTGCAGCCGCTCACCTTGACAGCAATCGGCGTACGAGGTTACTTCCAGAAAATGTGGAGAAGATGATGTTCATTAAAATGAATTATAATCAATTCCTCCGTGGAGACATTCACCAGCAGCAATTGCCTCCAGAAAGTACACGGGGACCTGAGATGGTGGATTCCAGTGGGGACGAATTAATAATCTGTGAGGAGGGGGATGTACACAGTGAAAGGGGTGATGAATCGGGCGATGATGATGAGGTGGACATCTTGCCTCTGTATAGCCAGTTTGTGCAAGGAGAGATTGATTGCTTCTTTTTTGGTGGGGGCCCAAACCAACCAGTCATTTCAGTCACAGTCGTGTGGCAGACCCTGTCGCTGAAATGAAATGATGGGTTCGTTAAAGTGTGCATGTCCTGTTTATACAACATAAGGGTGGGTGGGAGGGCCCAAGGACAATTCCATCTTGCACCTCTTTTTTCGTTCATTTTTCTTTGCATCATATGCTGTTTGGGGAGTATTTTTTTGAAGTGCCATCCTGTCTGACACTGCAGTGCCACTCCTAGATGGGCCAGGTGTTTGTGTCGGCCACTAGGGTCGCTTAGCTTAGTCACACAGCTACCTCATTGCGCCTCTTTTTTTCTTTGCATCATGTGCTGTTTGGGGAGTATTTTTTTGAAGGGCCATCCTGCCTGACACTGCAGTGTCACTCCTAGATGGGCCAGGTGTTTGTGTCGGCCACTAGGGTCGCTGAGCTTAGTCACACAGCTACCTCATTGCGCCTCTTTTTTTCTTTGCATCATGTGCTGTTTGGGGACTATTTTTTTCAAGAGCCATCCTGTCTGACACTGCAGTGCCACTCCTAGATGGGCCAGGTGTTTGTGTCGGCCACTTGGGTCGGTGAGCTTAGTCACACAGCTACCTCATTGCGCCTCTTTTTTTCTTTGCATCATGTGCTGTTTGGGGAGTATTTTTTTGAAGGGCCATCCTGCCTGACACTGCAGTGTCACTCCTAGATGGGCCAGGTGTTTGTGTTGGCCACTTGGGTCGCTGAGCTTAGTCACACAGCTACCTCATTGCGCCTCTTTTTTCTTACCATCATGTGCTGTTTGGGGAGTATTTTTTTCAAGTGTCATCCTGTCTGACACTGCAGTGCCACTCCTAGATGGGCCAGGTGTTTGTGTCGGCCACTAGGGTCGCTTAGCTTAGTCACACAGCTACCTCATTGCGCCTCTTTTTTTCTTTGCATCATGTGCTGTTTGGGGACTATTTTTTTCAAGTGCCATCCTGTCTGACACTGCAGTGCCACTCCTAGATGGGCCAGGTGTTTGTGTCGGCCACTAGGGTCGCTTAGCTTAGTCACACAGCTACCTCATTGCGCCTCTATTTTTCTTTGCATCATGTGCTGTTTGGGGACTATTTTTTTGAAGGGCCATCCTGCCTGACACTGCAGTATCACTCCTAGATGGGCCAGGTGTTTGTGTCGGCCACTTGGGTCGCTGAGCTTAGTCACACAGCTACCTCATTGCGCCTCTTTTTTTCTTTGCATTATGTGCTGTTTGGGGACTATTTTTTTCAAGTGCCATCCTGTCTGACACTGCAGTGCCACTCCTAGATGGGCCAGGTGTTTGTGTCGGCCACTAGGGTCGCTTAGCTTAATCACACAGCTACCTCATTGCGCCTCTTTTTTTCTTTGCATCATGTGCTGTTTGGGGACTGTTTTTTTCAAGTGCCATCCTGTCTGACACTGCAGTGCCACTCCTAGATGGGCCAGGTGTTTGTGTCGGCCACTTGGGTCGCTGAGCTTAGTCACACAGCTATCTAATTGCGCCTCTTTTTTTCTTTGCATCATGTGCTGTTTGGGGAGTATTTTTTTGAAGGGCCATCCTGCCTGACACTGCAGTGTCACTCCTAGATGGGCCAGGTGTTTGTGTCGGCCACTTGGGTCGCTGAGCTTAGTCACACAGCTACCTCATTGCGCCTCTTTTTTTCTTTGCATCATGTGCTGTTTGGGGACTATTTTTTTCAAGTGCCATCCTGTCTGACACTGCAGTGCCACTCCTAGATGGGCCAGGTGTTTGTGTCGGCCACTAGGGTCGCTTAGCTTAGTCACACAGCTACCTCATTGCGCCTCTTTTTTTCTTTGCATCATGTGCTGTTTGGGGACTATTTTTTTCAAGTGCCATCCTGTCTGACACTGCAGTGCCACTCCTAGATGGGCCAGGTGTTTGTGTCGGCCACTAGGGTCGCTTAGCTTAGTCACACAGCTACCTCATTGCGCCTCTTTTTTTCTTTGCATCATGTGCTGTTTGGGGACTATTTTTTTGAAGTGCCATCCTGTCTGACACTGCAGTGCCACTCCTAGATGGGCCAGGTGTTTGTGTCAGCCACTAGGGTCGCTTAGCTTAGTCACACAGCTACCTCATTGCGCCTCTTTTTTTCTTTGCATCATGTGCTGTTTGGGGAGTATTTTTCTGAAGTACCATCCTGTCTGACACTGCAGTGCCACTCCTAGATGGGCCAGGTGTTTGTGTCGGCCACTAGGGTCGCTTAGCTTAGTCACACAGCTACCTCATTGCGCCTCTTTTTTTCTTTGCATCATGTGCTGTTTGGGGACTATTTTTTTGAAGTGCCATCCTGCCTGACACTGCAGTGCCACTCCTAGATGGGCCAGGTGTTTGTGTCGGCCACTTGTGTCGCTTAACTTAGCCATCCAGCGACCTCGGTGCAAATTTTAGGACTAAAAATAATATTGTGTGGTGTGAGGTGTTCAGAATAGACTGAAAATGAGTGGAAATTATGGTTATTGAGGTTAATAATACTATGGGATCAAAATGACCCCCAAATTCTATGATTTAAGCAGTTTTTTAGTGTTTTTTGAAAAAAACACCCGAATCCAAAACACACCCGAATCCGACAAAAAATTTCCGGTGAGGTTTTGCCAAAACGCATCCGAACCCAAAACACGGCCGCGGAACCGAACCCAAAACCAAAACACAAAACCCGAAAAATTTCCGGTGCACATCACTACTTTGTACTAGATAGTACACTAGATAGTCAAGATTGACTTGCCTGCACAGTCTATCTAGCCTTACGATACCGACCCAAGGGAGTACGCATTGGGATCGAATCTGTATCACAAGCTGCCTAATACCTTGAGATATGCACTAACTTTTCATAAGATTTTGACTATATAGTCAAAATCTTACAGATTTATCTCACCGTGTGTACACACCATTACAGAGAGCATAAAATACACAGTGAGTTCCAATATACAGATTTTTTATTAAAACGTTGCTAAAATATCAATTATGTCCTTATATCCTTAAATGCATTAACAGATGACAGTCTCCTCACATAACATGGAGGTTTGATTTCTCATAGATGAACAGATTGCTTCTTTCATGAGATCCTCTTTCCAATCATACAGGTTGGAAGTTGCATCAAAGCATAATAGAATACCCTATTACCCTGTCATCTGTTAATGCATTTAAAGATATAAGGACATAATTGATATTTTAAATTACTCTCTGTAAGATACTGTATATTGATAGATATATTAACATAAGAGGGGTCAGGAATACACCTCCACTAGGGCACCAATTTCACTATTGTTGTGTTATATTTTCACAGACACATATATACACACTGTATGAAAAGGGGCTCTCTCCCCTCTTGTCTGTAGGGAGCGGAATTACATAGCTGTAGGACTGCGGGCTTCTGTGTGGAGCCTTTGATTTAGACTGTCAGTGAGCCCGGCAGGTGGTTTTCCTGCTGGGCTACCCGGCAGTTCAGTGGCGGTGGCAGGGACATACAGAAAAGCGACAGCGCAGCAACATTCATAATGATGCCAATACAGCATGGACCACAGGGACTGGACAAAGTGATGGGGTAAAAGGAGTGGGGAGAGTGTAGGGGGCCTGTTAATTGTTTTCCAAGTTAAATTGAGCAGTTGGAGCATACACTTTAAAAAGCAATATTGGCACTGTGGCCCCGTTTTTTGTGTCCCTGATCCTTGGGGGCCCCCTGAACCTCGGGCCCTGTACAAGTGTCCCCTTTGTCCCACTGTGTCGCTGGGCCTGTGTATACTAGATGTGTCTGTAACACCCAGCACTGGAAGGCTGTATACTAGAGACACCGGTAGCACTCAGCCAGTGGCGTAACTACCACCCCGCAGCCACTGCAGAGGCTTGGAGGCGCAGGACTGCAAGGGCGCTACCACTGATTCAGTGTCCTTCCTGCTGCTGGGACCTGTGACTGCCAGTCTCCCGGAGCAGCACCTGCGGTCCTGCACCTGTGAGGGGGCGTGGTGTGGGAACGGGTGGGATGGAAGCACTGTATGCCACAGATTTTCAACCTTTTACAACTCGCGGCACACTGAACAAGATTTAAATATTGCCAAGGAACACTCAAATATGGTGATGCATGGTGCAGTTGCGTGTCTTAGGATGTCATGTCTCAGCTTCTCTATAGGTAACGCCTGAGCCACATCTGAGAAAGCCAGAAGAGCCCAACACTGCCCTTGCCCAAAATTAGAACTGGCTCTGTAACCACTAACCCCACCAGTATTGATCCTTCCAGGGCCTCGGTAGCAGCAAAACACTGAAGGGCCTGGCTCTGTTTCTCTGGCGGCACACCTGGAGACTGCTCAGGGCACACTAGTGTGCCACGGCACAGTGGTTGAAAAACACTGCTGTATGCACTAATTAATGCATTTTCAGCAGTGTGGTACACCAACTGGGTGCTGCCATCCAGGATATTGTCTGCACAGGCAAACCCCGCTCCGACCTATCCCCCTCTTCTGCTGCTGCTCGGACCCGTGCGGCCACCTGCTGCCACACCATAACCTGGAGAAGACTACATAGAGCTGCACAAAAGGACGTGAGGCCACGAGTCACGCACACGGGAGCTGAAGGCAGGGCTTGCCCAGATCATGACAGAGTTTCTGTTCTGCAGTTCCTGGTACTATAGGATAGTAACTATTCAATGCTGGATTAATTGCAAGTAACCCTGATCAAAATCTAGAGATGTGCGGCGGGCACTTTTCGTGTTTTGGTTCTAATCCCCCGCTCGTGTTTTGGTTTTGGGTTGGTTTTGCCAAAACCACCCTTTCCTGTTTTGGTTTTGGATCTGGATGATTTTGGAAAAAAACATAAAAACAGCTAAAATCACAGAATTTTGAGGCAATTTGATCCTATGGTATTATTAACCTCAATAACATTCATTTACACTCATTTCCAGTCTATTCTGAATACCTCACAATATTGTTTTTAGGCTAAAAGGTTGCATCGAGGTGGCTGTATGACTAAGCTAAGCGACACAAGTATGCGGCACAAACACCTGGCCCATCTAGGAGTGGCACTGCAGTGGCAGACAGGATGGCACTTTTAAAAACTAGGCCCCAAACAGCACATCATGCAAAGAAGAAAAAAAGGTGCAAGATGGAATTGTCCTTGGTCCCTCCCACCCACCCTTATGGTGTATTAACAGGACATGTACACTTTTTAACAAACCAATCATTTCAGCGACAGGGTCTGCCACACGACTGTGGCTGGAATGGCTGGTTTGTTTGGGCCCCCACCAAAAAAGAAGCAATCAATCTCTCCTTGTACAAACTGGCTCTACAGAGGCAAGATGTCGACCTCATCCTCCGATTCCTCACCCTTTTCACTGTGTACATCCTCCTCACAGAGTATTAAAGTATTAATTCGTCCCCACTGGAATCCACCATCACAGGTCCCTGTGTACTTTCTGGGGGCAATTGCTGGTCAAGGTCTTCCCGGCGGAATTTATAAATCATTTTGATGAACATCATCTTCTCCACATTTTCTGGAAGTAACCTCCTACGCCGATCGCTGACAAGGTTACCGGCTGCACTAAACACTCTTTCAGAGTACACACTGGAGGGGGGGCAACTTAGATAAATTAAAGCCAGTTTGTGCAAGGGCATCCAAATTGCCTCTTTTTCCTGCCAGTATACATATGGACTGTCTGACATGCCTACTTGGATGCTGTCACTCATATAATCCTCCACCATTCTTTCAATGGTGACAGAATCCTAAGCAGTGACAGTAGACATGACAGTAATCGTTGGCAGTTCCTTGAGTCTGGACCAGATGTCAGCACTCATTCCTGACTGGCCAGCGGGTGGGCTCGGAAATCTTATCATTTTCCTCGCAGCCCCAGTTGTGGGAGAAAGTGAAGAAGGAGCTGTTGACGGGTCACATTCCGCATGAGTTGACCATTTTCTCACCAGCAGGTCTTCCGGAAAGAGAGACACTACATAGGCTTTAAACCTAGGATCGAGCACGGTGGCCAAAATGTAGTGCTCTGATTTCAACAGATTGACCACCCTTGAATCCTGGCAAAGCCAATGAAGGGCTCCATCCACAAGTCCCACGTTCTTTGCGGAATCACTTCTTCTTAGCTCGTCCTTCAATTTCTCCAGCTGCTTCTGCAAAAGCCTGATGAGGGGAATGACCTGACTCAAGTTGGCAGTGTCTGAACTGACTTCACGTGTGGCAAGTTCGAAGGGTTGGAGAACCTTGCACAAGACGGAAATCATTCTCAATAACGCTTGAGTCAGGTGCATTCCCCCTCCTTTGCCTATATCATAGGTGGATGTATAGGCTTGAATGGCCTTTTGCTGCTCCTCCATCCTCTGAAGCATATAGAGTGTTGAATTCCACCTCGTTACCACCTCTTGCTTCAGGTGATGGCAGGGCAGGTTCAGGTGTGTTTGATGGCGCTCCAGTCTTTGGCACGCCGTGGCTGAATGCCGAAAGTGGCTTGCAATTTTTCGGGCCACCGACAGCATCTCCTGCATGCCCCTATCATTTTTAAAAGAATTTCTGCACCACCTGTCGAAGTCAAAAATATTACATAGAGAGAACATACAGACTACACACAATATGAGTTGCTATGCTTGCAAATACGCGCAGCGAGCACAGCAATATATGGTAACACATGCATTTACACGGACATGCCACAGAGATAGATTCGACACTTATTTCATACAGCACATAATTATAACAAATCAAGTGCCAGACATCATAATGATTTAAAATTATATAATGGAGTAACGTCATGTATGCGTATTATTGGAGCGGAGCAAGATAGACATGTCATATTTGGTATTAAAGCAACCAGGTTAATGTGTAGATTCCTTTGATACATGTTATTAAGTTGTAGGACATTGCAACAAGTAGTTATGATTAAATGTATGAAAGCTAAAATCACTCTTATTAGGACAATGGACATTCCAAACAGGTGGTGGACAGGAAACTCAGGCCAGCCCTTTTGATGTCTTCAAGGCTGAACCTGGTTAGCATACGAACAGACCAGTGACTCATCATGAATGAGAAAGTTCCCTCCCTTAGTCTAGATGTGTGCACTCCCCCAAACTAGATAACACATTGCTGATCAGACATACACAGGAGTTAGTTGCTGTTTTGTCCAAGACGATGGTGGAGATGTTGCCAGACCAGTTCCTGTATTTATTTGCTGAGAGAGAGATATATTAAGAGGAGGATGCATTGAGGGAATGGTATGGTATGCTGGCCTGTAACTGTATGTATTTTGTATTAACTGCTTACTGTATAAATTGTAACCATGTAACTATATGTATACTGTGCATTGTGATATATTGAATACATATCCTTTTAATAACAAATATATACATCAATGAGCTTTGGAACTCAGATAATGTGTGGGTGTATTCTTTTCTCTAAAGGGATGTAGTGTTTTGAGATGTACAGCGCACTTTTATCGTATATGGTAATAAGATGCGACTGGCATCTGCAGTATATATTAGAGCGGGCATTTTAAATATTTGTTAGAAAGCAATTTGGTATTTACACACCAAATTAATTATATGTGCAAAACATGGGGCGTGCTGGAATTTGCCCAGATGTATTGCACGCACAATATTGGTGGCGTTGTCCGATATCACAAATCCCCAGGAGAGTCTAATTGGGGTAAGTTATTGTGCAGTGATGGCCCTCAGTTTCTGTAAGAGGTTGTGAGTGGTTTGCCTCCTACGGAAAGTGGTGATACATAGCGTAGCCTGCCTAGGAACAAGTTGGCATTTGTGAGATGCTGCTACTGGTGCCGCTGCGGGAGGCCATACATCTACCCAGTGGGCTGTTCCAGTTATATAGTACTTAGTCTGCCCTGTTCCACTTGTCCACATGTCTTTGGTTAAGTGGACAGTGGGTACAACGGCATTTTGTAGGACACTGAGGACACTTTTTCTGACGTCTCTATACATTCTCGGTATCACCTGCCTAGTGAAGTGGAACCTGTATGGGATTTGATACCGGGGACACAGTACCTCAAACAATTCTCTAAGTCCCACTGAACTAATGGTGGATACCGGACGCACGTCTATCACCAACATAGCTGTCAAGGCCTTAGTTATCCGCTTTGCAAAAGGTTGACTGCTGTCATATTTCATCTTCCTCACAAAGGACTGATGGACAGTTAATTGCTTAGTTGAAGTAGTACAAGTGGTCTTCCGACTTCCCCACTGGGATGACGATCGACTCCAGGCAGCAACAACAGCAGCGGCAGCAACAGCAGGCATACCACTCAAGGATCCTCCCGAGAAATCCCAGTTAGGAGAGGACTCCTCAGTCTTGCCAGGGACATGGCCTGCAGGACTACTGATGTTCCTGACTGAGGAGAAAGTTGACGTTGAGGGAGTTGGTGGGGTGGCTTGCAGGAGCTTGGGTACAAGAAGAAGAAGATATTTAGGTGTCAGTGGACTGCTTACGCTCTTACCCAAAGTTTCACAACTTGACCCTGACTTCTGATGAATGCGCTGCAGATGACGTATAAGGGAGGATGTTCCTAGGTGGTTAACATCCTTACCCCTACTTATTACAGATTGACAGAGGCAACACACGGCTTGACACCTGTTGCCCGGATTTGTGGCGAAATAATTCCACACCAAAGAGGTGGCTTTTTTGGTATTTTGCCCAAGCATCACAATGGGCTTCTTCATCCCACGGACAACAGGTGTTTTCCCTGGTGCCTGATTTAAACAAACCACATCACCATCAGAATCCTCATCATCAACTTCCTCCTCAGCGCCAGCAACACCCATATCCTCATCCTGGTGTACTTCAACAGTGATATCTTCAGTTTGAATATCAGAAACTGGACTGTGGGTGCTCCTTCCAGCCCTTGCAGGGGGCATGGAAATGGTGGAAGGAGCCACCTCTTCCCGTCCAGTGTTGGGAAGGTCAGGCATTGCACCCACCGACACACTTGGACTCTCCTTGGGGATTTGTGATACCATCTTAGAACGCACAGTTCTTTTCTGTGCTTTTGCCAGAATAACTCTTATCATTTTTCTAGTGGGAGTATGAGGGCTTCCATCGTCATGTGAAGCTGAACCACTAGTCATGAACATAGGCCAGGGCCTTAGCCACTCCGTGTCGTAAATGGCATATTTGAAAGTTTACGTTTCTCCTCAGAACATTTAAATTTCTTTTTTTGGGTCTTTTTACTAAACTTTGGCTTTTTGGATTTTACATGCCCTCTACTATCACATTGTGCATCGGCCTTGGCAGACGACGTTGATGGGATTTAATTGTCTATGTCATAACTAGTGGCAGCAGCTTCAGCACTAGGAGGAAGTGGTTCTTGATCTTTCCCTATTTTATCCTCAAAATTTGTGTTCTCCATTATTTTTCTGGAGTTATAAAACAATATGCGGTACAGGAGAGCGTACCTCTACACCACACAGGGCAAAACCTGTGAAAATTATTTGGATTAAATATTAATAACCCCTTTATGTGGAGTAAATAATATACAGGACAGGACAGCACCATTGAACTTATATGGCAGCACCATTGGACTGGACTCGTACAGAATTATATGGCAGGATCACTGGATTTATATGGCAGTACCGTTGGACATATACGGCAGTATCACTGGACTGGACTTATACGCCAGTACCACTGTAATTTTACGGCAGGATCACTGGACTTATATACCAGTACCACTGGAATTATATGTCAGGATAATTGTAATTATACGGCAGGAACACTGTAAGTATACAGCAGTACCGGTGGACATATACGGCAGTATCACTGGACTGGATTTATGCGCCAGTACCACTGTAATTATATGGCAGGATCATTGTAATTATACAGCAGGATCACTGGATTTATAAGGCAGTACCGCTGGACATATACGGCAGGATTACTGGACATATACGGCAGTACCACTCGACATATACTGCAGCACAGGGACGCCACCACTGGACTGATGCAGGACAACACAGCACCACTGCAATGGACTGAAGTTATACAGCAGCACTGGACATATGGCAGCAGAGGACACCACCACTGTGACTGGACTGATGCAGCACAAGACACGGACACTGAGGACGGAGACACGTCCTCTCTCTACACTCTCCAATGCCGGAGTGAAAATGGCGGGGACGCGCGGCTCCTTATATGGAATCCAAACCCTGCGAGAATCTGACAGCGGGATGATGACGTTTTGCCTTGTTCTGGTTTCTGAGTCAGGCTGGAAATCCTCGAGCCTGACTCGGATCCGGGCTCAGGTAGTGAAGTCCGGTAAGGTTCGGTTCTCTGAGAACCGAACCCGCTCATCTCTATCAAAATCCCTCACAACATTAATCCGTAGTCCACATGAGGCCCTGGTATGAATTTTCTTACATTTATGTACCCCAGAATCTTGTTGGTTTTAGCCGTGCCCTCACTATTTATTTCTTAGGTCACATTTGTTTGTACTGTATTCTGCTATTAAATTCTTTCTGCAACACCCTGACTACTGTGTGACATATTAATTTGCACCCTACTGTGTTGCTTAACATGTATATGGGCCCTATGGTGTTGCATAATATGACTATGGGCTCTACTGTGTGGCATAAATTTAATATGGGCCGTACGGTGTGGCATGATATGAATATAGGGCCTACGGTGTGGCATAATATGAGTATGGGACCTACAGTGTGGCATAATATAAATATAGGGCTAACTGTGTGGTAAAATATGAATATGGGACCTACGGTGTGGCATAATATGAATATGGGGGGTCATTCCAAGTTGATCGCTAGCTGAATCTGTTCGCAGCGCTGCGATCAGGCTAAAAATCTGCAGTTCTGCGCATGCGGCGCAATGCGCACGCGCGATGTACGGGCACAACAAACAATGTAGTTTTGCACAGGGTCTAGCGATGCATTTCAGTCGCACTGCTTGCCGCAGAGTGATTGACATGAAGTGGGCGTATCTGGATGGCAACTGACCGTTTTCAGGGAGTGTGCAGAAAAACGCAGGCGTGCCAGGAAAAACGCAGGCATGGCTGGGTGAACGCTGGGCGGGTTTGTGACGTTAAATCCGGAACTGAATAGTCTGAAGTGATCGCAAGCGCTGAGTAGGTTTTGAGCTACTCTGAAACCACACAAAAATTTTATGTAACCGCTCTGCGATACAACCGTTCACAGTTCTGTTAAGCTAAAATACACTCCCAGTGGGCGGCGGCATAGCGTTTGCACGGCTGCTAAAACTAGCTAGCGAGCAATCAACTCGGAATGACCCCCATGGTACCTACAGTGTGGCATAATATAAATATGGGACCTACAGTGTCGCATAATATGAATATGGGACCTACAGTGTGGCCAGTGGCGGAACTATAGAGTGGAGGGCCCAGGTGCCCCCCGTCCCCTTTTCACTGCAGCCGCCGCTGCACCCCTTGGCCCATCTAGTCTGCCTGTGTACACACATATACTAGGGTTCAATTTTGTTGGGAGCCAATTAACCTATCAGTGTATTTTTGGATTGTGGGAGGAAACCGAAGTAGCCAGGGGAAACACACACAAGTACGGGTAGAACATACAAACTCCACACAGTTAGGGCGATGGAGGGAATCAAACCCATGAACTCTGTGCTGTGAAGCAGTAATGTTAACCATTACAGTACACTACTGATTCTACAATAAATAGATTTATACAAAAAGCATCAGTGAAAATTGAAATCTGCAACTATCTACCACAAACCGTTCCAGGCCACACAACACAACACAACACAACACAACACACTGATACACAGTACATGAGCTTTCCCACAACTTTTGACCAGACCTCCATCCTTCCTGTGCCTCAGGGCCAGTGGGGCTTGGGCGACTAGGTCATCCTGCTGCTCCTGACTTCTAAGTCTTGCAGCAGCCACCATGGTGCCAACGCCCCCACCATCCTCTTCTGCTTCACTCCTCCTATTAATCCTCCTTGTTGGTAATGAATGCGATTCCTGTTATGTGCAGTCTGCCGTCCACCTTGCTGGCTGCTCCTCTCAGCGCAGCCTGAATGATACAGGGGGGTAGGTGCAGGGATGGTGCTAGGGTGTACAACACCCCCCCCTTCAAACTATAAATTTGTGCCCTCCTAGAAATATGGAGGCAAAATAGTGGTTGGTGCACTACACACACATACACACACACACACACACACACACACACACACACACACAATACCCAGATACCATCCCCTCTTGTACACTACAATGCCGACACTCCACCTCATACACTGCAACACCCAGACACCCACCACCCGTACACTACAATACCCAGACACCCACCACCTATACACTACAACACCCAGACCCCCCCATACACTACAGCACCCAGATACCCCCCCATACACTACAGCACGCAGGCACCCCCCTCAACACTACAACACCCAGACACCCTTCCTCATACACTACAGCACCCAGACAACCCCCTCCTCATACACTACAGCACAGACAACCCCCTCCTCATACGCTACAGCACCGACAACCCCCTCCTCATACGCTACAGCACCCAGACAACCCCCTCCTCATACGCTACAGCACCCAGAAAACCCCTCCTCATACACTACAGCACCCAGACAACCCCCTCCTCATACACTACAGCACCCAGACAACCCCCTCCTCATACACTACAGCACCCAGACAACCCCCTCCTCATACACTTCAGCACCCAGACAACCCCTCCTCATACACTACAGCACCCAGACAACCCCCTCCTCATACACTACATCACCCAGACAACCCCCTCCTCATACACTACAGCACCCAGACAACCCCCTCCTCATACACTACAGCACCCAGACAACCCCCTCCTCATACACTACATCACCCAGACAACCCCCTCCTCATACACTACAGCACCCAGACAACCCCCCCTCATACACTACAGCACCCAGACAACCCCCTCCTCATACACTACAGCACCCAGACAACCCCCTCCTCATACACTACATCACCCAGACAACCCCCTCCTCATACACTACAGCACACAGACAACCCTCTCCTCATACACTACAGCACCCAGACAACCCCCTCCTCATACACTACATCACCCAGACAACCCCCTCCTCATACACTACAGCATCCAGACAACCCCCCCTCATACACTACAGCACCCAGACAACCCCTCTTCATACACTACAGCACCCAGACAACCCCCTCCTCATACACTACAGCACCCAGACAACCCCCTCCTCATACACTTCAGCACCCAGACAACCCCCTCCTCATACACTACTGCACCGACAACCCCCTCCTCATACACTACAGCACCCAGACAACCCCCTCCTCATACACTACAGCACCCAGACAACCCTCTCCTCATACACTACAGCACCCAGACAACCCCCTCCTCATACACTACAGCACCCAGACAACCCCCTCTCATACACTACAGCACCCAGACAACCCTCTCCTCATACACTACAGCACCCAGACAACCCCCTCCTCATACACAACAGCACCCAGACAACCCCCTCCTCATACACTACAGCACCCAGACAACCCTCTCCTCATACACTACAGCACCCAGACAACCACCTCCTCATACACTACAGCACCCAGACAACCCCCTCCTCATACACTACAGCACCCAGACAACCCCCTCCTCATACTCTACAGCACCCAGACAACCCCCTCCTCATACACTACAGCACCCAGACAACCCTCTCCTCATACACTACAGCACCCAGACAACCACCTCCTCATACAGTACAGCACCCAGACAACCCCCTCCTCATACACTTCAGCACCCAGACAACCCCCTCCTCATACACTACAGCACCGACAACCCCCTCCTCATACACTACAGCACCGACAACCCCTCCTCATACACTACAGCACCCAGACAACCCCTCCTCATACACTACAGCACCCAGACAACCCTCTCCTCATACACTACAGCACCCAGACAACCCCCTCCTCATACACTACAGCACCGACAACCCCCTCCTCATACACTACAGCACCGACAACCCCTCCTCATACACTACAGCACCCAGACAACCCTCTCCTCATACACTACAGCACCCAGACAACCCTCTCCTCATACACTACAGCACTGACAACCCTCTCCTCATACACTACAGCACCGACAACCCCCTCCTCATACACTACAGCACCGACAACCCTCTCATCATAAACTACAGCACCGACAACCCCCTCCTCATACACTACAGCACCCAGACAACCCCCTCCTCATACACTACAGCATCCAGGCAACCACCCCTCATACACTACAGCACCCAGACAACCACCTCCTCATACACTACAGCACCCAGACAACCCCCTCCTCATACACTACAGCACCGACAACCCCCTCCTCATACACTACAGCACCCAGACAACCCCCTCCTCATACACTACAGCACCCAGACAACCCCCTCCTCATACACTACTGTAACCCTGATTTAGGGTTTAAACAACACTTATACTGAGGTAGTTATAATATGGTGACTAAAATGGAGTATAAGCCTATATATTATTCATATAAAAGTTAATGGATGTTGTAATACTGTATGCATGTTTTGAGGTAAATAATACAGTTCACATATATGTAATTGTATGTACATTGATGTAAATGTAGTGGTGAATACAATTAAGGCTTATTTTATGGTTTCACAGTGTATCTAAAGGGTTAATGTCCTTGTGCTCCTAACTGTCAATCACCTAGTGGGGTGATTGCCAGTGGGCGGGGCATCACCTCAGAGTGGGTCATGTGACTACTAGAGAGGGGTGGAGAGGTGCTGTGAGTGTAGCTGGGGGAGAGACTACATATCCCTTGGTGAGAGGACATAGTTTTTTGCTGCTCCGGCCGTCGCCCGCATTAGAGCTGAGTGGTATACATTGCGGCGGCCGGAGGGGGCTTAGTGTGTGTAGCCAGAACAGGGCTTCCTTACTGTAAAGGTGGTGACAGCAGCATTGAGACTCAGCACTGTTCACAGAACCCGGCATTAGCGCTAGTCAACTCACCCAGCAGTATTGGAAGGGCGCACCTATGACAGGGAGACAGAGCGGGTTCCTTCCTACCTATTACCGGCACAGACTCTGACAGCCACAACAAAAAAGCCAGGACCAGCAGCAGAGGCTCCATTCTGTGTGGCTGTAAGTGTAAGGGAGGAGTCGGGGGAGCATCCTGCTGCAGCATCACTAGATCTTAGAAGTGTGAGTGCATAATCCAGCCATTTATATTACCCCTACACTAAGCACAGCAAGCCATAGGTGACTATGGTACATAGTCAATTTCATATTGGGACTAAGGACTCCAGGGCTAGGCCGCAATAATGGCTATTAAGCAGGAGGATAGTAATGGGTCACAGTAGTCAGAGTGACCTATAATTACAGTTCCATGTATGGCTTAATCATAGTGCTAAGGAGAAGGTAGAAAGCACTGGGTATATATATGTAACAGGAGGAGTGGAGTGAAACTTGAACTGTTTAACGCTTCATAAATAGTTTTAAAGCTCCCCCATATATCAGCATCACATCAGTCAAAGGAGAGCCAGAGACATTGTTCCGCAGCGCTAAATAGAAAGTAACACCCTAAAGCTGCCACCTAATGTGTGTATTTATGCCCCTGAATTAACAGAATTAGAGTCAAGGACATTAAAGGTAGCCATACTACAGTGACATTGGATGGATGTTAAAGCCTCTTAGCCACAAAGGATTAGAATATCATCCCGATTCAAGGACTAGCTTGTGGCATTTTAATACAACTGTGTTATATGTATATTCGTGAACCCGTAAGAAGGACTGACACGTAAGAGACTATTAGTTTTAAAGTTAAAGGATTTGAGCTCGCTGTGACTATGATAAGAGAAACAATCTCTTGCAGATATATTTAATATAGACTCATCCTAAGAGACAACAATAATTTGAGGCATACAGGAATCGAAAAGCTATATATGCTCTGAAATATAGAAAGCATCAGCTACTTCAAATGGACACAAGGACGCAGCATAACAAAGGTTTATCATACCAGATTCTTAGGAGTTTAGTTTAATACTGGACAACTACGGTAACATTTTTACTGAGGAAAGGATACAGATTCCTTGGTAATCAACTGTTGATGTTACTATCTATGAGCTAAATAGATACTTTCTGTTATCTGCCAAGGAGGAACTATAAGTAACCTTATAGGAGAAAGTAATCGCTACCATAAGTAGACTGAGCCAAACATCTTTCTCTTTAACTGAAGGGAGAACTGATAGTTGATACTAAAACATAGTGTCAGACATTCTGTATTAACTGCTGTTATTTTTAGGAAGTTTATGGGCCCTTATAGTGCACTATCATATTAAGAGTACCCGGGTCACTCTAACACCTAAGGGTGTCTTGAAAAGAAAAAGGATTTGTTGTATTGCATGCAGGTACTGTGTATAGGCCTAATTGACAGGGGGTTAGCATGGATTAATGACTTAAAGGGGAATGTGTAATTGATGAAATGTTAATGTATACTTAATCCATTTGGTACTGGTCATTAAAGTGTTATACTTTCCATGTGTGTCTGGTCCGTCTGGAAGTTGATCTGAAGATCCTGGAAGAAAGAGACAGGTATATTAGATAATATATCTATGATATAAGGGAATCATCCCCTAAGGATAGAGATCAGGCTTACTCAAGCAAGCCTTAACGGTAGTTAAATACTACACATAGCTTGAGTGGAGGCACAGCTATTAGGTAACCATCCCTTAATAGAATACATAGACAGCTCTCGTTCAAGGTATTGAGGGTAGGGTTACATTTGGAGGCACTGCTGAGATAGAAGTTACACTCAGGCCCTGTTACACCACAGGTGTCAGCTGCCATTAATTATTATTGATAAAGTCATCACATCCCTAAAAATAAAATACAAATATGGGAAAGAAGCAAAGGAACAGGGAGAAGGTTGGACATAAAGCCATTGCTGTATCAGTTGGGAGAGTTGAAGCCAATAGAGAATGTAAAAGTACGGACAAACAAGAGTACCATAAGGGACCAGGCTTAAAGGAAGAGGTGACATGCAAGTTTGTGGGAACTTTTGTAAATAACCTAGGTGTGAAAAATTAAAAAATATTAGATGTCCCTGTAGAGTTGGAGAAGAGAAAGAAAAAATCAAAGGACAAGAAAGTCAGACTTGATCCCCACCTAAAGGATAGTGAGGGAGGTGTTAGTGACAACCTTGCTCATACTTTGGTCGCTAACATGGATTATGGAATGAAAGGAGATAAGAATGTTCTACCACTGAAAGAGAGAGTTCCAGGGGAAGTGAAGATAGATGTAGGTATACAGAAATTAGAAACTGTGCTAAAGCAAATAGCTGAGGATTATAAGAAACATGGACAATTAGTATTAGCTCTGCCAAAAGATCAACAGAAGGACCTGCTTTCCCTGTTTCCAACTTCCATTGAGGAACCAACAAGAAGAGATAGCCCAGTGGATCTACAGACCCCGATAGAGGTGATAAGACATATAGCACTGGACAGGTCTAAACATATTTATCAGTTGTTGGAGGTTCTAGATGAAACCCGATGGAAGCTAAAAGAAGAACAGATGTTTAACACCAAAATTGATGAGAGGAACAAAGAGCTTGAAAGAGAACTTTGGTTTATACAGAGAGAGATGGAAACCATGGCATCTGATGAAAGACAAACCAGAGTGGATCAGGAGCAAAAAAAGTTGATAATGTACCAGCAGCAGGAAGACAATATTCATTCTCTGGAATCAAAAATAACTGAGTTGTCTGAATTATTGGAAGTGGGTAAAGAAACTGAAAAGGAGGATCATATTCGTCTGAATGAAATGAAAGAAAGACTGTCTCAGCTAGAATCTGAGAATAAAATACTCAAGGATGCCAACTTCCTAAACAACTGTCCTGAAGACCGTATCCATGAATTTTCTATGCGACCGGATACTAAGGACATAGCATTACAGACTGAGGTAGTGGATGGTATATTGCTGAGACAATCTTCTATGAATAAAGTTGATAGTAAAGGGACACAGTATATGTCTCTTAAAATGACTGGCACAGTAATATGGTTCCATGTGAAGAAAGGCTATGGCTTCATTAAAAGGCATGACACCGGAGAAGACATATTTGTACATTGGACATCCATAACGAAGAATAACCCCCTAAAACTGTTGTACAGTGTAGGAGATGGAGAGAAAGTAGAATTTGAAGTGTTGGAAGGGGAAAAAGTTGTACATGCAGCAAATGTGACTGGCATAGGTGGAGTACCAGTGAAAGGGAGTCGATTTGCTCCAAACCGACGAGGATCATACAGTTATTGTTATCAACCACGAGAAAAAGCGGTTGATGAAGGAAGTGCATATTCAGAACAAAGGCAAGGGAGAGATCCAGCTCCATGTCATCCTTCTACAACCTTACATTACCGACCTCTCTCGAGATTCAATGGTAGATTAAATCAGTCCCAGGATCAAGAAATGGAAAATTCAGATGCTAAAGACTTGATAACTTTAGAAGCTTCGTCAGAGAAAGAAACTAGTCTCAGTGACAATCGTAGTGAGGTACATGATAACTTTACCCTAGCACAATCTCTTAAATCTTCCATCCGAAGTCCAGTACTAAAAGAAGTCAATAAATCAGGTGTAGAAGAGCTAGGGAAACCAGCACGATCAGAGAACACTATCCCTGGGAGGCATGAAGGCTATGTAGTTCCATCCCTCCCTATTTGGCCAACAGTTAAAATGGTTGAGATGAGGTGGCTTGCTAATGGATGTGAATGAATATATACTATTTTAGCATAGTGAGTAAGGTAGATGGTGCATTGGCACCTAAAGATGTTAAACAGTGACAATGCACCAGGGGGAGAAATGTAACCCTGATTTAGGGTTTAAACAACACTTATACTGAGGTAGTTATAATATGGTGACTAAAATGGAGTATAAGCCTATATATTATTCATATAAAAGTTAATGGATGTTGTAATACTGTATGCATGTTTTGAGGTAAATAATACAGTTCACATATATGTAATTGTATGTACATTGATGTAAATGTAGTGGTGAATACAATTAAGGCTTATTTTATGGTTTCACAGTGTATCTAAAGGGTTAATGTCCTTGTGCTCCTAACTGTCAATCACCTAGTGGGGTGATTGCCAGTGGGCGGGGCATCACCTCAGAGTGGGTCATGTGACTACTAGAGAGGGGTGGAGAGGTGCTGTGAGTGTAGCTGGGGGAGAGACTGCATATCCCTTGGTGAGAGGACATAGTTTTTTGCTGCTCCGGCCGTCGCCCGCATTAGAGCTGAGTGGTATACATTGCGGCGGCCGGAGGGGGCTTAGTGTGTGTAGCCAGAACAGGGCTTCCTTACTGTAAAGGTGGTGACAGCAGCATTGAGACTCAGCACTGTTCACAGAACCCGTCATTAGCGCTAGTCAACTCACCCAGCAGTATTGGAAGGGCGCACCTATGACAGGGAGACAGAGCGGGTTCCTTCCTACCTATTACCGGCACAGACTCTGACAGCCACAACAAAAAAGCCAGGACCAGCAGCAGAGGCTCCATTCTGTGTGGCTGTAAGTGTAAGGGAGGAGTCGGGGGAGCATCCTGCTGCAGCATCACTAGATCTTAGAAGTGTGAGTGCATAATCCAGCCATTTATATTACCCCTACACTAAGCACAGCAAGCCATAGGTGACTATGGTACATAGTCAATTTCATATTGGGACTAAGGACTCCATGGCTAGGCTGCAATAATGGCTATTAAGCAGGAGGATAGTAATGGGTCACAGTAGTCAGAGTGACCTATAATTACAGTTCCATGTATGGCTTAATCATAGTGCTAAGGAGAAGGTAGAAAGCACTGGGCATATATATATGTAACAGGAGGAGTGGAGTGAAACTTGAACTGTTTAACGCTTCATAAATAGTTTTAAAGCTCCCCCATATATCAGCATCACATCAGTCAAAGGAGAGCCAGAGACATTGTTCCGCAGCGCTAAATAGAAAGTAACACCCTAAAGCTGCCACCTAATGTGTGTATTTATGCCCCTGAATTAACAGAATTAGAGTCAAGGACATTAAAGGTAGCCATACTACAGTGACATTGGATGGATGTTAAAGCCTCTTAGCCACAAAGGATTAGAATATCATCCCGATTCAAGGACTAGCTTGTGGCATTTTAATACAACTGTGTTATATGTATATTCGTGAACCCGTAAGAAGGACTGACACGTAAGAGACTATTAGTTTTAAAGTTAAAGGATTTGAGCTCGCTGTGACTATGATAAGAGAAACAATCTCTTGCAGATATATTTAATATAGACTCATCCTAAGAGACAACAATAATTTGAGGCATACAGGAATCGAAAAGCTATATATGCTCTGAAATATAGAAAGCATCAGCTACTTCAAATGGACACAAGGACGCAGCATAACAAAGGTTTATCATACCAGATTCTTAGGAGTTTAGTTTAATACTGGACAACTACGGTAACATTTTTACTGAGGAAAGGATACAGATTCCTTGGTAATCAACTGTTGATGTTACTATCTATGAGCTAAATAGATACTTTCTGTTATCTGCCAAGGAGGAACTATAAGTAACCTTATAGGAGAAAGTAATCGCTACCATAAGTAGACTGAGCCAAACATCTTTCTCTTTAACTGAAGGGAGAACTGATAGTTGATACTAAAACATAGTGTCAGACATTCTGTATTAACTGCTGTTATTTTTAGGAAGTTTATGGGCCCTTATAGTGCACTATCATATTAAGAGTACCCGGGTCACTCTAACACCTAAGGGTGTCTTGAAAAGAAAAAGGATTTGTTGTATTGCATGCAGGTACTGTGTATAGGCCTAATTGACAGGGGGTTAGCATGGATTAATGACTTAAAGGGGAATGTGTAATTGATGAAATGTTAATGTATACTTAATCCATTTGGTACTGGTCATTAAAGTGTTATACTTTCCATGTGTGTCTGGTCCGTCTGAAAGTTGATCTGAAGATCCTGGAAGAAAGAGACAGGTATATTAGATAATATATCTATGATATAAGGGAATCATCCCCTAAGGATAGAGATCAGGCTTACTCAAGCAAGCCTTAACGGTAGTTAAATACTACACATAGCTTGAGTGGAGGCACAGCTATTAGGTAACCATCCCTTAATAGAATACATAGACAGCTCTCGTTCAAGGTATTGAGGGTAGGGTTACATTTGGAGGCACTGCTGAGATAGAAGTTACACTCAGGCCCTGTTACACCACAGGTGTCAGCTGCCATTAATTATTATTGATAAAGTCATCACATCCCTAAAAATAAAATACAAATATGGGAAAGAAGCAAAGGAACAGGGAGAAGGTTGGACATAAAGCCATTGCTGTATCAGTTGGGAGAGTTGAAGCCAATAGAGAATGTAAAAGTACGGACAAACAAGAGTACCATAAGGGACCAGGCTTAAAGGAAGAGGTGACATGCAAGTTTGTGGGAACTTTTGTAAATAACCTAGGTGTGAAAAATGAAAAAATATTAGATGTCCCTGTAGAGTTGGAGAAGAGAAAGAAAAAATCAAAGGACAAGAAAGTCAGACTTGATCCCCACCTAAAGGATAGTGAGGGAGGTGTTAGTGACAACCTTGCTCATACTTTGGTCGCTAACATGGATTATGGAATGAAAGGAGATAAGAATGTTCTACCACTGAAAGAGAGAGTTCCAGGGGAAGTGAAGATAGATGTAGGTATACAGAAATTAGAAACTGTGCTAAAGCAAATAGCTGAGGATTATAAGAAACATGGACAATTAGTATTAGCTCTGCCAAAAGATCAACAGAAGGACCTGCTTTCCCTGTTTCCAACTTCCATTGAGGAACCAACAAGAAGAGATAGCCCAGTGGATCTACAGACCCCGATAGAGGTGATAAGACATATAGCACTGGACAGGTCTAAACATATTTATCAGTTGTTGGAGGTTCTAGATGAAACCCGATGGAAGCTAAAAGAAGAACAGATGTTTAACACCAAAATTGATGAGAGGAACAAAGAGCTTGAAAGAGAACTTTGGTTTATACAGAGAGAGATGGAAACCATGGCATCTGATGAAAGACAAACCAGAGTGGATCAGGAGCAAAAAATGTTGATAATGTACCAGCAGCAGGAAGACAATATTCATTCTCTGGAATCAAAAATAACTGAGTTGTCTGAATTATTGGAAGTGGGTAAAGAAACTGAAAAGGAGGATCATATTCGTCTGAATGAAATGAAAGAAAGACTGTCTCAGCTAGAATCTGAGAATAAAATACTCAAGGATGCCAACTTCCTAAACAACTGTCCTGAAGACCGTATCCATGAATTTTCTATGCGACCGGACACTAAGGACATAGCATTACAGACTGAGGTAGTGGATGGTATATTGCTGAGACAATCTTCTATGAATAAAGTTGATAGTAAAGGGACACAGTATATGTCTCTTAAAATGACTGGCACAGTAATGTGGTTCCATGTGAAGAAAGGCTATGGCTTCATTAAAAGGCATGACACCGGAGAAGATATATTTGTACATTGGACATCCATAACGAAGAATAACCCCCTAAAACTGTTGTACAGTGTAGGAGATGGAGAGAAAGTAGAATTTGAAGTGTTGGAAGGGGAAAAAGGTGTACATGCAGCAAATGTGACTGGCATAGGTGGAGTACCAGTGAAAGGGAGTCGATTTGCTCCAAACCGACGAGGATCATACAGTTATTGTTATCAACCACGAGAAAAAGCGGTTGATGAAGGAAGTGCATATTCAGAACAAAGGCAAGGGAGAGATCCAGCTCCATGTCATCCTTCTACAACCTTACATTACCGACCTCTCTCGAGATTCAATGGTAGATTAAATCAGTCCCAGGATCAAGAAATGGAAAATTCAGATGCTAAAGACTTGATAACTTTAGAAGCTTCGTCAGAGAAAGAAACTAGTCTCAGTGACAATCGTAGTGAGGTACATGATAACTTTACCCTAGCACAATCTCTTAAATCTTCCATCCGAAGTCCAGTACTAAAAGAAGTCAATAAATCAGGTGTAGAAGAGCTAGGGAAACCAGCACGATCAGAGAACACTATCCCTGGGAGGCATGAAGGCTATGTAGTTCCATCCCTCCCTATTTGGCCAACAGTTAAAATGGTTGAGATGAGGTGGCTTGCTAATGGATGTGAATGAATATATACTATTTTAGCATAGTGAGTAAGGTAGATGGTGCATTGGCACCTAAAGATGTTAAACAGTGACAATGCACCAGGGGGAGAAATGTAACCCTGATTTAGGGTTTAAACAACACTTATACTGAGGTAGTTATAATATGGTGACTAAAATGGAGTATAAGCCTATATATTATTCATATAAAAGTTAATGGATGTTGTAATACTGTATGCATGTTTTGAGGTAAATAATACAGTTCACATATATGTAATTGTATGTACATTGATGTAAATGTAGTGGTGAATACAATTAAGGCTTATTTTATGGTTTCACAGTGTATCTAAAGGGTTAATGTCCTTGTGCTCCTAACTGTCAATCACCTAGTGGGGTAATTGCCAGTGGGCGGGGCATCACCTCAGAGTGGGTCATGTGACTACTAGAGAGGGGTGGAGAGGTGCTGTGAGTGTAGCTGGGGGAGAGACTGCATATCCCTTGGTGAGAGGACATAGTTTTTTGCTGCTCCGGCCGTCGCCCGCATTAGAGCTGAGTGGTATACATTGCGGCGGCCGGAGGGGGCTTAGTGTGTGTAGCCAGAACAGGGCTTCCTTACTGTAAAGGTGGTGACAGCAGCATTGAGACTCAGCACTGTTCACAGAACCCGTCATTAGCGCTAGTCAACTCACCCAGCTGTATTGGAAGGGCGCACCTATGACAGGGAGACAGAGCGGGTTCCTTCCTACCTATTACCGGCACAGACTCTGACAGCCACAACAAAAAAGCCAGGACCAGCAGCAGAGGCTCCATTCTGTGTGGCTGTAAGTGTAAGGGAGGAGTCGGGGGAGCATCCTGCTGCAGCATCACTAGATCTTAGAAGTGTGAGTGCATAATCCAGCCATTTATATTACCCCTACACTAAGCACAGCAAGCCATAGGTGACTATGGTACATAGTCAATTTCATATTGGGACTAAGGACTCCAGGGCTAGGCCGCAATAATGGCTATTAAGCAGGAGGATAGTAATGGGTCACAGTAGTCAGAGTGACCTATAATTACAGTTCCATGTATGGCTTAATCATAGTGCTAAGGAGAAGGTAGAAAGCACTGGGTATATATATATGTAACAGGAGGAGTGGAGTGAAACTAGAACTGTTTAACGCTTCATAAATAGTTTTAAAGCTCCCCCATATATCAGCATCACATCAGTCAAAGGAGAGCCAGAGACATTGTTCCGCAGCGCTAAATAGAAAGTAACACCCTAAAGCTGCCACCTAATGTGTGTATTTATGCCCCTGAATTAACAGAATTAGAGTCAAGGACATTAAAGGTAGCCATACTACAGTGACATTGGATGGATGTTAAAGCCTCTTAGCCACAAAGGATTAGAATATCATCCCGATTCAAGGACTAGCTTGTGGCATTTTAATACAACTGTGTTATATGTATATTCGTGAACCCGTAAGAAGGACTGACACGTAAGAGACTATTAGTTTTAAAGTTAAAGGATTTGAGCTCGCTGTGACTATGATAAGAGAAACAATCTCTTGCAGATATATTTAATATAGACTCATCCTAAGAGACAACAATAATTTGAGGCATACAGGAATCGAAAAGCTATATATGCTCTGAAATATAGAAAGCATCAGCTACTTCAAGTGGACACAAGGACGCAGCATAACAAAGGTTTATCATACCAGCTTCTTAGGAGTTTAGTTTAATACTGGACAACTACGGTAACATTTTTACTGAGGAAAGGATACAGATTCCTTGGTAATCAACTGTTGATGTTACTATCTATGAGCTAAATAGATACTTTCTGTTATCTGCCAAGGAGGAACTATAAGTAACCTTATAGGAGAAAGTAATCGCTACCATAAGTAGACTGAGCCAAACATCTTTCTCTTTAACTGAAGGGAGAACTGATAGTTGATACTAAAACATAGTGTCAGACATTCTGTATTAACTGCTGTTATTTTTAGGAAGTTTATGGGCCCTTATAGTGCACTATCATATTAAGAGTACCCGGGTCACTCTAACACCTAAGGGTGTCTTGAAAAGAAAAAGGATTTGTTGTATTGCATGCAGGTACTGTGTATAGGCCTAATTGACAGGGGGTTAGCATGGATTAATGACTTAAAGGGGAATGTGTAATTGATGAAATGTTAATGTATACTTAATCCATTTGGTACTGGTCATTAAAGTGTTATACTTTCCATGTGTGTCTGGTCCATCTGGAAGTTGATCTGAAGATCCTGGAAGAAAGAGACAGGTATATTAGATAATATATCTATGATATAAGGGAATCATCCCCTAAGGATAGAGATCAGGCTTACTCAAGCAAGCCTTAACGGTAGTTAAATACTACACATAGCTTGAGTGGAGGCACAGCTATTAGGTAACCATCCCTTAATAGAATACATAGACAGCTCTCGTTCAAGGTATTGAGGGTAGGGTTACACTCCTGCACCCAGACAACCCTCTCCTCATACACTACTGCACCCAGACAACCACCTCCTCATACACTACAGCACCGACAACCCTCTCCTCATAAACTACAGCACCGACAACCCCCTCCTCATACACTACAGCACCCAGACAACCCCCTCCTCATACACTACAGCATCCAGGCAACTCCCCCTCATACACTACAGCACCCAGACAACCACCTCCTCATACACTACAGCACCCAGACAACCCCCTCCTCATACACTACAGCACCGACAACCCCCTCCTCATACACTACAGCACCCAGACAACCCCCTCCTCATACACTACAGCACCCAGACAACCCCCTCCTCATACACTACTGCACCCAGACAACCCTCTCCTCATACACTACTGCACCCAGACAACACCCTCCTCATACACTACAGCATCCAGGCAACCCCCCCTCATACACTACAGCACCCAGACAACCACCTCCTCATACACTACAGCACCCAGACAACCCCCTCCTCATACACTACAGCACCCAGACACCCCCCTCCTCATACACTACATCACCCAGACACCCCCCTCCTCATACACTACATCACCCAGACAACCCCCTCCTTATACACTACATCACCCAGACAACCCCCTCCTCATACACTACAGCACCCAGACAACCCTCTCCTCATACACTACAGCACCCAGACAACCACCTCCTCATACACTACAGCACCCAGACAACCCCCTCCTCATACACTACAGCACACAGACAACCCCCTCCTCATACACTACAGCACCCAGACATATTAACATGGGAGGAGGCGCATGAAACCTCTGGCAATGAGCATGAAACCCTGAGCATGAAAACCCCTGGCACTGTGAATGGAACCAAGATCATGAAACCCTTGGCAATGATCAGATCATTTAAAAGTAATTAGCAGCTTTAATGTAGGCCTTAATGTGTAATGGGCATTGCGATGTGTGGCATAACGTATCACAAGCATTGCGATGTATGGCATCACGAACATTGTATGTGGTATAATGTCTCAGGGGCATTGCAGTGTGTGGCATAATTTATAACGGGCATTATGGTGTGTGGCATTATGTGTCACAGGCATTACGTTGTGTGGCATATTGTGTAATGGGCATTATGATGTGTAGCATAATGTAACAAGAGGGGGATGGTTCCCGTATAGTACCGGAGCCAAAAGAAAAAAGAAAGACTATATATCTTTTCTGGGGCACACTTGTAAATGAAATGAAATGAAATGATGAGTTGCATTAAAATATAACTTTTATTGTCAACCTTCATAAAATATTGACTATAGGCAAAGGGAGGGAGGGGGAAGTGAGGAAAGGCACTGATATATAACAGGTATTGATTGAAAGACTATAGTCTAAATAAATCAAATAAAAAAAATTTGGTTGTTATCTAAATAAATCACTAAGAAAATAACAAAAACAAATTGGCATAATGGTTCTGTGAGCAAAATTATATGGGTGTCTCCAAATGATTAATATGGTAGAAACCATATATGTAAGTATGAGCTTGTCTCCCTGTAATTATGATAATTGAATGGGTAGTGAAAGTATCACTGGGAGAAAAATATCAATAAATAAAAAATTGTTTGTTTATTTGTTTATTTGTTATTTTTTATTTATTGATATTTCCCCCCCCCCCCCCAGCCACCCAAGGGCCAGGGGTGAAGCCCGAGGCTGTCCCCCCCCATCCAATGGGCTGCGGATGGGGAGGCTGATAGCCTTTGTTGTAAAAGAAAAGATATTGTTTTTAGTAGCAGTACTACAAGGCCCAGCAAGCCTCCCCCGCATGCTGGTACTTGGAGAACCACAAGTACCAGCATGCGACGGAAAAACGGGCCCGCTGGTACCTGTAGTACTACTACAGAAAAAAGACACCGTTTTGTTATTTTTTTCAAGTACGTGGATTACCCCTGGATTTCCCGAGGAGCCTGGACCCCTGGATCTCGTGAGTATAATTTCTTCAACAGGTACCCCTTGGATTCTACTGGAGAAGAGGACCGACCTGCGTGGGAACTTAAGGTAAGTATGTATGTATGTGTGTATGTATGTAATAAAATTATACTTTCACGGTGTGTGTGTCTTGTCTTTTTTTGGGTATTTTTTTAGTAGTAGTACTACAGGTACCAGCGGGCCCGTTTTTCCGTCGCATGCTGGTACTTGTGGTTCTCCAAGTACCCGCATGCGGGGGAGGCTTGCTGGGCCTTGTAGTACTGCTACTAAAAACAATATCTTTTCTTTTACAACAAAGGCTATCAGCCTCCCCATCCGCAGCCCATTGGATGGGGGGGGGGACAGCCTCGGGCTTCACCCCTGGCCCTTGGGTGGCTGGGGGGGGGGACCCCTTGATTGAAGGGGTCCCCACTCCCCCAGGGTACCCCGGCCAGGAGTGACTAGTTGGATTTTTGATGCCACGGCCGCAGGGCACTATATAAAAGTGACCCCCGGCTGTGGCATTATCTGTCCAGCTAGTGGAGCCCGGTGCTGGTTTTAAAAATACGGGGGACCCCTACTCTTTTTGTCCCCCATATTTTTGGGACCAGGACCAGGCGCAGAGCCCGATGCTGGTTGCTTAAATATGGGGGAACCCCTGTCATTTTTTTTCCCATATTTCGGCAACCAGGATCGGCTCAAAGAGCCCGAGGCTGGTTATGCTTAGGAGGGGGGACCCCACGCAATTTTTTTTTAAAATTTTACAGTGTTTAATTAAAAAAAAAAAAAAAAATAGAACCCCAGCACGGATCACACAGATCCGGCCGAGATTAATTGTAAAAAAGTCGGCAGTGTTTTGCTAATCACTGCCGTAAAAAACACAAAAAAAACACGAATGACATCGACATCGGAAGAAAAGAAAAACCCGAATACGACAGCTTAGTAAATCCATCGTAACAAATTCAAAAAGTTGCAGTTTTACACTTTCGATGTCATTCGTGATTGAACTTTGACCTGAAACGGGAAAATACGAATCTTAGTAAATTTACCCCATAGTCTTTCTTTTTTCTTTTGGCTCCGGTACTATACGGGAACCATCCCCCTCTTGTTGTGTATCAGTTTACTGAACTATCTCTGGGAGCACCACCAACCTAGCGCCTAATAGTAATTTTTTGTTTGTATATTGGCCAGATGTTGGTTCATATATTAGAGCCTTTGCTCTAACAACATCACTTTATAACATCTATTACCCATATTGAGTGATCTTGTGCAGACTCTATCATATCCTTTTTCCTGTGTAGCATAATGTGTAAGGGGCATTACTATAAGGTGGAAAAATCACAAATAATGTAACTGGCATGAATCAGTGGTGGCCAATGTCTCGGTGTGCAGGTTGCAAAACTGGGGTATAAGGTAGTCTTTTCCCACAATGCCATGCCCCTTCCAGTGAAGCTTCACCCATTCTAACAAGGCCATGCCCCTTTTCCAAGTGTGCGCCTGTGGCGAGTGCACACATCACTTTTCTAGTGGCAATTATGGGCGCCAGAGAATTTTTTGGCTTGAGGGAGAAAATTTCTAGTTACGCCACTGCACTCAGCACTGGAAGGGTGTATATTAGAGACGCCAGTAACACTCAGCACTGGAAAGGAGTATACTAGGGAAGCAGGTAATACTCAGCACTGGAAGGGTGTATACTAGAGATGCCGGTAAAACTCAGCACTAGAAGGGTGTACAGTATACTAGGGATGCAGGTAACACTCAGCACTGGAAGGCTGTATACTAGAGACACCAGTAACACTCAGAACTGGAAGAGTGTATATTAGAGATGCTGGTAACAACTAGCACTGGAAGGGTCTATACTAAGGATGCCTGTATAACTCAACACTAGAAGGGTGTATATTAGAAACACTGGTAACACTCAACACTCAGCACTGGAAGGGTATATACTACGGATGCAGGTAACACTCAGCACTGGGTGTATACTAGAAGTGCCTGTAACACTCTGCACTGGAAGTTGTATACTAGAGGTGTCTGTAACACTCAGCAATGGAAGGGTGTATACTAGAGATTTCTGTAACACTCGGCAATGGAAGGGTGTATATTAGACACGCCAGTAACTCAGCACTGATGTATATTAGAGACACCGGTAACAACCAGCACTGGAAGGGTGTATATTAGAGATGCAGGGAACACTGCATATTTTCTCAGTCCCGGGCCCCGCAATTTCTGATGGCAGCCCTGGCCTGCTGTAAGAAGCACAATGCAAGTGACACAAGGACAGGACTTGCTGCATGTCAGAGACTTTCTCATCCAACTCCTAGTACAAACACTCACACGGCAGCATCAGGCATGTGATAGGATGATCAGGAAGGAGGAGGGGAGGAGCAAAGCACAATCCAGTGTAATGCGGGACTGCTCCAATCATGAAGCTTCCGCCCCAGAGGGTGTGCCCCTTGCTGTCCACACACAGTACCTGCATGTAAATTGCCCCCATACAATCTGCTAATATACAAACAATTGGGAAGGAGTTGGGTTTGGGAGACCGTCGGTCACCATACCAACCCTGGGATCCCGGTCTCCACATTGCCGGCGGAGCAGGGAGGAGGGGGGCTGGCAAGATCCACAAAGCCCCTTGCAGGTGCCATAAATCCCCTTGCGTATAAAGGTTTCTTTTTGTGGGGGTATGCCTTCCTTATTTCCCTTCACCATGCTTATTATTGTCACCACAGGGGTTAGGTGGAATCAATGGAATAGGAGCATACCTAAACTTACGGGTTTAGATGTTCTCTTAATCATGTAAAGGTTTCTTTTCCGGTGGTTCTCCTTGGTATGTACCCATCTCACTTCTCCTCGTATAATAACTAGTGATGTGCACCGGAAATTCTTCGGGTTTTGGATTCGGGTCCGCGGCCGTGTTTTGGATTCGGACGCGTTTTGGCAAAACCTCCCTGAAATTTTTTTGTCGGATTCGGGTGTGTTTAGGATTCGGGTGTTTTTTTACAAAAAACCCTCAAAAACAGCTTAAATCATAGAATTTGGGGGTCATTTTGATCCCATAGTATTATTAACCTCAATAACCATAATGTCCACTCATTTTCAGTCTATTCTGAACACCTCACACCTCACAATATTATTTTTAGTCCTAAAATTTGCACCGAGGTCGCTGGATGGCTAAGCTATGCGACACAAGTGGCCGACACAAACACCTAGCCCATCTAGGAGTGACACTGCAGTGTCAGGCAGGATGGCACTTCAAAAAAATAGTCCCCAAACAGCACACGATGCAAAGAAAAAAAGAGGCGCACCAAGGTCGCTGTGTGACTAAGCTAAGCGACACAAGTGGCCGACACAAACACCTGGCCCATCTAGGAGTGGCACTGCAGTGTCAGGCAGGATGTCACTTCAAAAAAATTGGCCCCAAACAGCACATGATGCAAAGAAAAAAAGAGGCGCACCAAGGTCGCTGTGTGGCACTGCAGTTTTCTAGTGAGAGGATGAGTGCTTCCATCCTCATGTGAAGCTGAACCACTAGCCATGAACATAGGCCAGGGCCTCAGCCGTTCCTTGCCACTCCGTGTCGTAAATGGCATATTGGCAAGTTTACGCTTCTCATCAGACGCTTCAATTTTGATTTTTGGGTCATTTTACTGAACTTTTGTTTTTTGGATTTTACATGTTTGCTACTATGACATTGGGCATCGGCCTTGGCAGACGACGTTGATGGCATTTCATCGTCTCGGCCATGACTAGTGGCAGCAGCTTCAGCACTAGGTGGAAGTGGATCTTGATCTTTCCCTATTTTAACCTCCACATTTTTGTTCTCCATTTTTTTAATGTGTGGATTTATATGCCAGTATCAATAGCAATGGCCTACTACTATATATACTGCGCACAACTTAAATGCACCACAAGTATGGATGGATAGTATACTTGACGACACAGAGGTAGGTAGAGCAGTGGCCTTCCGTACCGTACTGCTATATATACTGGTGGTCACTGTCAGCAAAACTCTGCACTGTACTCCTCCTATATAATATACTGGTGGTCCCCAGTGCCCACAATAAAGCAGTGTGAGCACAGATATATGCAGCACACTGAGCACAGATATGGAGTGTTTTTCAGGCAGACAACGTATACTGGTGGTCACTGTCAGCAAAACTCTGCACTGTACTCCTCCAATATAATACAGCTGCTCCCCAGTCCCCACAATTAAGCAGTGTGAGCACAGATATATGCAGCACACAGAGCACAGATATGGAGTGTTTTTCAGGCAGACAACGTATACTGGTGGTCACTGGTCAGCAAAACTCTGCACTGTACTCCTCCTATATAATATACTGGTGGTCCCCAGTGCCCACAATAAAGCAGTGTGAGCACAGATATATGCAGCACACTGAGCACAGATATGGAGTGTTTTTCAGGCAGACAACGTATACTGGTGGTCACTGGTCAGCAAAACTCTGCACTGTACTCCTCTTATATAATATACTGGTGGTCCCCAGTGCCCACAATAAAGCAGTGTGAGCACAGATATATGCAGCACACTGAGCACAGATATGGAGTGTTTTTCAGGCAGACAACGTATACTGGTGGTCACTGGTCAGCAAAACTCTGCACTGTACTCCTCTTATATAATATACTGGTGGTCCCCAGTGCCCACAATAAAGCAGTGTGAGCACAGATATATGCAGCACACTGAGCACAGATATGGAGTGTTTTTTCAGGCAGACAACGTATACTGGTGGTCACTGGTCAGCAAAACTCTGCACTGTACTCCTCCTATATAATATACTGGTGGTCCCCAGTGCCCACAATAAAGCAGTGTGAGCACAGATATATGCAGCACACTGAGCACAGATATGGAGTGTTTTTCAGGCAGACAACGTATACTGGTGGTCACTGTCAGCAAAACTCTGCACTATACTCCTCCTATATAATACAGCTGCTCCCCAGTCCCCACAATTAAGGAATAAGCACAAATATTTTTGCATCAAGAGTAATAAACGGAGAAGACTCCAGCCACGTCCTCTCCCTAACATTTCCAATGCACAAGTGAAAATGGCGGCGACGCGCGGCTACTTATATAGAATCCGAATCTCGCGAGAATCCGACAGCGGGATGATGACTTTCGGGCGCGTTCGGGTTAACCGAGCCATACGGGAGAATCCGAGTATGCCTCGGACCCGTGTAAAATCGGTGAAGTTCGGGGGGGTTCGGTTTCCGAGGAGCCGAACCCGCTCATCACTAATAATAACAGAAGTAAGTGATATGTGGCAGAAGTCATCAAATCAGTGTCTTACAACAAGCTTGCTGCCTGTTTTCCCATGTACTGTAGTAAGCCGCTTACTACAGCACCTGGGAAAACAGGCAGCAAGCCTGTCACGTATTTCTGCGATTATACGAGAAGTGAGACGGGGACACACCGAGGAGAACCCCCGGAAAAGAAACCTTTACACGATTAAGAGAACATCTAAACCCGTAGGTTTAGGTATGCTCCTATTCCACATAACCCCTGTGCTGACCATAATAAGCATAGTGAAGGGAAAGAGGGAAGGCATACCCCCATGAAAAGAAACCTTTATATGTGGAAGTTTTCACCCCCATCGTTGAGTACGGTATGACACTCAATAAGCGCACTATAATGGAGGATCAGGATTTCTGACTATCCCTCATCTAGTCTGTGTTTACCACCAAGGGGGCTTGTTACCCAATTTTTAAGACATACAGTATTACACTATTGTATTTCTTTTCCTCCTATCCTATGTTCATGACTGTCATGAGGAAAAGGACGTGCAGGACATTACTATCGCGCAGATGACAATTCAGAAGGACATTATGAACATCATCTCATTAATCCTATTAAGACTTTGGACTTGTGAGCGCTGATCAATATGTGGTATCCATTTGTATTTGTGCTAATTTACTATGTAAATGGGTGTTTTACATGTATTACGTATAGACCTGCAGCTCCAGGTGTGCACAGGACCACTCTTTCATATTTTTCTCTTCGTGTGCAGCCTCCACCCAGGCCCCCTCCTCTCTCACATCAGCGCCGTAGAGAGAGCACTAGGGTCACTAGTAGAACCTAGCACTGTGCCAGAGTTTAGTACACATGCGCAAGTCTCTGAGAAGATGGCATGGCAGCCATTTTCCTTGTGATTTTGCCACTGCGCATGCACAGAATACCAGGAAAATGGTGCAGCGGTCATTTTTGATTTGTGCAGTGTTTGGGAGCAAATGGCCAATTGCCATTTTCTCTCATCCATTAACAGATTTGAATTCCAACCAGTCAGATCAGACAGATAATTGTATAATGTATGTCCAGCTTAGGATCACTCTGATTTGAAGGCATGGAAATGGATAGCACTGCCTTGGAAAGTGTGAGTGGTTATGCAAATTAGCAACCTGCATACATTGGGGGTGGGGTTTATCAGGATTTTAACAGGATACTGTATATGTTGGGATATATGAAATTGTTACACACAGTGGTATTCTGACACTAACATTTGCCTGTGGTTCCTCTTGCGTGGTGTCTGTTATGGCTCAGAGGAACTGATTTTACAAAGTTAGTAGTGTCATCTAAGACTAGTGATGAGCAGGTTCGGTTCCTCGGAAACCGAACCCCCCCGAACTTCACCCATTTTACACGGGTCCGAGGCATACTCGGATTTTCCCGTATGGCTCGGTTAACCCGAGCGCGCCCGAACGTCATCATCCCGCTGTCGGATTCTCGCGAGATTCGGATTTTATATAAGCAGCCGCGCGTCGCCGCCATTTTCACTCGTGCATTGGAAATGTTAGGGAGAGGAAGTGGCTGGCGTCCTCTCCGTTTATTGTTGAACTTGATTGTGCTTTATTGCTTAATTGTGGGGAGGACTGGGGAGCAGCTGTATAATATAGGAGGAGTACAGTGCAGAGTTTTGTTGATCAGTGACCACCAGTTTTATCCGTTCTCTGCCTGAAAAAAACACTCCTTATCTGTGCTCAGTGTGCTGCATATATCTGTGCTCACACTGCTTAATTGTGGGGACTGGGGAGCAGCTGTATTATATAGCAGAAGTACAGTGCAGAGTTTTGCTGACAGTGACCACCAGTATACGTTGTCTGCCTGAAAAACACTCCATATCTGTGCTCAGTGTGCTGCTTTATTGTGGGGACTGGGGACTACCAGTATAATATTATATAGGAGTACAGTGCAGAGTTTTGCTGACCAGTGACCACCAGTATACGTTGTCTGCCTGAAAAACACTCCATATCTGTGCTGCATTGTAGACAGTATATAGTAGGAGTACAGTGCATAATTTTGCTGACCACCAGTATATAATATATAGGAGTACGGTACAGAAAGCCACTGCTGTAGCTACCTCTGTGTCGTCAAGTATACTATCCATCCATACCTGTGGTGCATTTCAGTTTTGCACAGTTTGCTGACCACCAGTATATAATATATAGCAGTACGGTACAGTAGGCCACTGCTGTACCTACCTCTGTGTCGTCAAGTATACTATCCATCCATACCTGTGGTGCATTTCATTTTTGCACAGTTTGCTGACCACCAGTATATAATATATAGCATTACGGTACAGTAGGCCACTAATGTATCTACCTCTGTGTCGTCAAGTATACTATCCATCCATACCTGTGGTGCATTTCAGTTTTGCACAGTTTGCTGACCACCAGTATATAATATATAGCATTACGGTACAGTAGGCCACTGCTGTACCTACCTCTGTGTCGTCAAGTATACTATCCATCCATACCTGTGGTGCATTTCATTTTTGCACAGTTTGCTGACCACCAGTATATAATATATAGCAGTACGGTACAGTAGGCCACTGCTGTACCTACCTCTGTGTCGTCAAGTATACTATCCATCCATACCTGTGGTGCATTTCATTTTTGCACAGTTTGCTGACCACCAGTATATAATATATAGCATTACGGTACAGTAGGCCACTGCTGTACCTACCTCTGTGTCGTCAAGTATACTATCCATCCATACCTGTGGTGCATTTCAGTTTTGCACAGTTTGCTGACCACCAGTATATAATATATAGCATTACGGTACAGTAGGCCACTGCTGTACCTACCTCTGTGTCGTCAAGTATACTATCCATCCATACCTGTGGTGCATTTCAGTTTTGCACAGTTTGCTGACCACCAGTATATAATATATAGCATTACGGTACAGTAGGCCACTGCTGTACCTACCTCTGTGTCGTCAAGTATACTATCCATCCATACCTGTGGTGCATTTCATTTTTGCACAGTTTGCTGACCACCAGTATATAATATATAGCATTACGGTACAGTAGGCCACTGCTGTACCTACCTCTGTGTCGTCAAATATACTATCCATCCATACCTGTGGTGCATTTCAGTTTTGCACAGTTTGCTGACCACCAGTATATAATATATAGCATTACGGTACAGTAGGCCACTGCTGTACCTACCTCTGTGTCGTCAAGTATACTATCCATCCATACCTGTGGTGCATTTCAGTTGTGCGCAGTATATATAGTAGTAGGCCATTGCTATTGATACTGGCATATAATTCCACACATTAAAAAATGGAGAACAAAAATGTGGAGGTTAAAATAGGGAAAGATCAAGATCTACTTCCACCTCGTGCTGAAGCTGCTGCCACTAGTCATGGCCGAGACGATGAAATGCCATCAACGTCGTCTGCCAAGGCCGATGCCCAATGTCATAGTAGAGAGCATGTAAAATCCAAACAACAAAAGTTCAGTAAAATGACCCAAAAATCTAAATTAAAAACGTCTGAGGAGTAGCGTAAACTTGCCAATATGCCATTTATGACACGGAGTGGCAAGGAACGGCTGACGCCCTGGCCTATGTTCATGGCTAGTGGTTCAGCTTCACATGAGGATGGAAGCAATCATCCTCTCGCTAGAAAATTGAAAAGACTTAAGCTGGCAAAAGCACAGCAAAGAACTGTGCGTTCTTCTAAATCACAGATCCCCAAGGAGAGTCCAATTGTGTCGGTTGCGATGCCTGACCTTCCCAACCCTTGACGGGAAGAGCTTGCGCCTTCCACCATTTGCACGCCCCCTGCAAGTGCTGGAAGGAGCACCCGCAGTCCAGTTCCTGATAGTCAAATTGAAGATGTCACTGTTGAAGTACAACAGGATGAGGATATGGGTGTTGCTGGCGCTGGGGAGGAAATTGACAAGGAGGATTCTGATGGTGAGGTGGTTTGTTTAAGTCAGGCACCCGGGGAGACACCTGTTGTCCGTGGGACGAATATGGCCATTGACATGCCTGGTCAAAATACAAAAAAAAATCAGCTCTTCGGTGTGGAATTATTTCAACACAAATGCGGACAACAGGTGTCAAGCCGTGTGTTACCTTTGTCAAGCTGTAATAAGTAGGGGTAAGGGACGTTAACCACCTAGGAACATCCTCCCTTATACGTCACCTGGACCGCATTCATCAGAAGTCAGTGACAAGTTCAAAAACTTTGGGTGACAGCGGAAGGAGTCCACTGACAACTAAATCCCTTCCTCTTGTAACCAAGCTCCTGCAAACCACACCACCAACTCCCTCAGTGTCAATTTCCTCCTTACACAGGAAAGCCAATAGTCCTGCAGGTTATGTCACTGGCAAGTCTGACGAGTCCTCTCCTGCCTGGGATTCCTCCGATGCATCCTTGAGTGTAACGCCTACTGCTGCTGGCGCTGCTGTTGTTGCTGCTGGGAGTCGATCGTCATCCCAGAGGGGAAGTCGGAAGACCACTTGTACTACTTCCAGTAAGCAATTGACTGTCCAACAGTCCTTTGCAAGGAAGATGAAATATCACAGCAGTCATCCTGCTGCAAAGCGGATAACTCAGGCCTTGGCAGCCTGGGCGGTGAGAAACGTGGTTCCGGTATCCACCGTTAATTCAGAGGCAACTAGAGACTTGATTGAGGTACTGTGTCTCCGGTACCAAATACCATCTAGGTTCCATTTCTCTAGGCAGGCGATACCGAAAATGTACACAGACCTCAGAAAAAGTGTCACCAGTGTCCTAAAAAATGCAGTTGTACCCAATCTCCACTTAACCACGGACATGTGGACAAGTGGAGCAGGGCAGACTCAGGAGTATATGACTGACAGCCCACTGGGTAAATGTATTGCCTCCCGCAGCAAGAACAGCAGCGGCGGCATCAGTAGCAGCATCTCGCAAACGCCAACTCGTTCCTAGGCAGGCTACGCTTTGTATCACCGCTTTCCAGAAGAGGCACACAGCTGACAACCTCTTACGGAAACTGAGGAACATCATCGCAGAATGGCTTACCCCAATTGGACTCTCCTGGGGATTTGTGACATCGGACAACGCCACCAATATTGTGCGTGCATTACATCTGGGCAAATTCCAGCACGTCCCATGTTTTGCACATACATTGAATTTGGTGGTGCAGAATTTTTTTAAAAACGACAGGGGCGTGCAAGAGATGCTGTCGGTGGCCCGAAGAATTGCGGGACAATTTCGGAATTCAGCCACCGCGTGCCGAAGACTGGAGCACCACCAAACATTCCTGAACCTGCCCTGCCATCATCTGAAGCAAGAGGTGGTAACGAGGTGGAATTCAACCCTCTATATGCTTCAGAGGATGGAGGAGCAGCAAAAGGCCAATCAAGCCTATACATCTGCCCACGATATAGGCAAAGGAGGGGGAATGCACCTGACTCAAGCGCAGTCGAGAATGATTTCAACGTTGTGCAAGGTTCTGCAACCCTTTGAACTTGCCACACGTGAAGTCAGTTCAGACACTGCCAGCCTGAGTCAGGTCATTCCCCTCATCGGGCTTTAGCAGAAGAAGCTGGAGACATTGAAGGAGGAGCTAAAACAGAGCGATTCCGCTAGGCATGTGGGACTTGTGGATGGAGCCCTTCATTCGCTTAACCAGGATTCACGGGTGGTCAATCTGTTGAAATCAGAGCACTACATTTTGGCCACCGTGCTTGATCCTAGATTTAAAACCTACGTTGTATCTCTCTTTCCGGCAGACACAAGTCTGCAGAGATTCAAAGACCTGCTGGTGAGAAAATTGTCAAGTCAAGCGGAACGTGACCCGTCAACATCTCCTCCTACACATTCTTCCGCAACTGGGGGTGCGAGGAAAAGGCTAAGAATTCCGAGCCCACCCGCTGGCGGTGATGCAGGGCAGTCAGGAGCAAGTGCTGACATCTGGTCCGGACTGAAGGACCTGCCAACGATTACTGACATGTCGTCTACTGTCACTGCATATGATTCTCTCACCATTGAAAGAATGGTGGAGGATTATATGAGTGACCGCATCCACGTTTGCACGTCAGACAGTCCGTACGGCGTACGTATACTGGCAGGAAAAAGAGGCAATTTGGAGGCCCTTGCACAAACTGGCTTTATTCTACCTAAGTTGCCCTCCGTCCAGTGTGTACTCCGAAAGAGTGTTTAGTGCAGCCGGTCACCTTGTCAGCAATCGGCGTACGAGGTTACTTCCAGAAAATGTGGAGAAGATGATGTTCATCAAAATGAATTATAATCAATTCCTCCGTGGAGACATTCACCAGCATCAATTGCCTCCAGAAAGTACACAGGGACCTGAGATGGTGGATTCCAGTGGGGACGAATTAATAATCTGTGAGAAGGGGGATGTACACAGTGAAAGGGGTGAGCATTCGGAGGATGATGATGAGGTGGACAACTTGCCTCTGTAGAGCCAGTTTGTGCAAGGAGAGATTGATTGCTTCTTTTTTTGGTGGGGGCCCAAACCAACCAGTCATTTCAGTCACAGTCATGTGGCAGACCCTGTCGCTGAAATGATGGGTTCGTTAAAATGTACATGTCCTGTTTATACAACATAAGGGTGGGTGGGAGGGCCCAAGGACAATTCCATCTTGCACCTCTTTTTTCTTTCATTTTTCTTTGCATCATGTGCTGTTTGGGGACAATTTTTTTGAAGTGCCATCCTGCCTGACACTGCAGTGCCACTCCTAGATGGGCCAGGTGTTTGTGTTGGCCACTTGGGTCGCTTAGCTTAGTCACACAGCGACCTTGGTGCGCCTCTTTTTTTCTTTGCATCATGTGCTGTTTGGGGACAATTTTTTTGAAGTGTCATCCTGTCTGACACTGCAGTGCCACTCCTAGATGGGCCAGGTGTTTGTGTCGGCCACTTGTGTCGCTTAGCTTAGTCACACAGCGACCTTGGTGCGCCTCTTTTTTTCTTTGCATCATGTGCTGTTTGGGGACAATTTTTTTGAAGTGCCATCCTGCCTGACACTGCAGTGCCACTCCTAGATGGGCCAGGTGTTTGTGTCGGCCACTTGTGTCGCTTAGCTTAGTCACACAGCTACCTCATTGCGCCTCTTTTTTTCTTTGCATCATGTGCTGTTTGGGGACTATTTTTTAAATCTGCCATCCTATCTGACACTGCAGTACCACTCCTAGATGGGCCAGGTGTTTGTGTCGGCCACTTGTGTCGCTTAGCTTAGTCACACAGCGACCTTGGTGCGCCTCTTTTTTTCTTTGCATCATGTGCTGTTTGGGGACCATTTTTTTTGAAGTGCCATCCTGCCTGACACTGCAGTGCCACTCCTAGATGGGCCAGGTTTTTGTGTCGGCCACTTGTGTCGCTTAGCTTAGCCATCCAGCGACCTCGGTGCAAATTTTAGGACTAAAAATAATATTGTGAGGTGTGAGGTGTTCAGAATAGACTGAAAGTGAGTGTAAATTATGGTTATTGAGGTTAATAATACTATGGGATCAAAATTACCCCCAAATTCTATGATTTAAGCTGTTTTCGAGGGTTTTTTGTAAAAAAAACACCCGAATCCAAAACACACCCGAATCCGACAAAAAATTTTCAGGGAGGTTTTGCCAAAACGCGTCCGGATCCAAAACACGGCCGCGGAACCGAATCCAAAACCAAAACACAAAACCCAAAAAATGTCCTGTGCACATCACTATCTAAGACTGACGTATATTTATATTGTCCACATTGATCACAAAATTTTATTGTAATATTTGCAGTTTTTCCTTCAGGGATTAACACAAAAAGATGCTTGGGTGTTAGGGTCTCCTGCCCTGTGCTGCCACGTCGTCATGGCAACCGGGAGACAAGTGCTAGTGGAGTAACCTGAGCGCAGCTGATACTCCGGTTCGGGTCTTTTGCTGTGCAGTGGTTATAGGCTCTATGCACGGCAGGGGATCCGGTGCTGGTTTTTGTGCTCACAGTCTGTGAGGTCTGAGTGGGGCGTGGACAGCACCTGCTTTATAAGGCCTCTTTTCAGGGTAAGCAGATGCTGCTGAATCTCTGTTGGTTAGTCAGTTCATGAAAGTTAGCCAGTACTGTGTAGCTTTGTATTTGTTTGTTGCTTACTGCAAATAGGCCTGGGGATTTGGTATTACACTCTGCCAATCCAGACCTAGCAGTAAGACTGGAGTCAGTCGTTTAGCTTGCTGGGGTTCTGTTATTACTCTGTGAACTTAGCAAGTTTGCGGCTGTATTCTAACACTTGCCTGTCTAATCCTGTCTCACTGTGCTAGGTGTCAGGGGTCAGTTTAGTGGCAGTAAGCTTAAACCTGTGCACTGCAAGTGAGAATCAGGATTGTGGAGGCTCTCCTTGTGTCTATCATTCCATCTCTGACCAAGGAGTTTACTGCCACACCCGTTGGTAACCCTTTAGGGTTTTGCTGTTGCCCTTAGCAACAGCATTTCGGGTTCTCTACGTACTAAAACACAACATCTTGCTTTTTACATCTGAGCAGTTCTAATACAAGGGAGATACCCAGTTCCTTAGCCTCTGGGCTTCTCTGTTCACTGTGTGTGTATTTTGTTACCCTTTCACCTTCTGTGTACGTTATGTCATATTCCCCAGTTTGTCTGTGAGTCCATTTGTTTTGCATAACAGTTCAAACACCAGTACATTCCTGCAGACACTGGAGTGCATAACAGTTCTGACACTAGTACTTTCCTGCAGGCACTGGTGTGCATAACATATTCAGCAGCCTAATACTCCTGTTGAAATTTTGTGGGAATATGGAGCATACCCCTCAAAATACGTTGCAACAGGTGGTCGATCAGGTGCAGGTCCTGACTCGGCAATTTAATGATTTGTCCATTAAAATGCACACCTCCCAGGCTGCTGGCGGAGCTCCCGCAGCAGCAGCACCTGCAGGGGTTAAGGAGCCGAAAGTAAATCTCCCGGATCGTTTTTCTGGAGATCGCTCGCAGTTCTTTTGTTTCAAGGAGAGCTGCAAGCTATACTTCCGGCTTAGGCCTCAGTCTTCTGGGTCGGAGATTCAGCGGGTGGGCATAGTGATTTCCTTGCTACAAGGAGACCCACAGGTCTGGGCATATGGGTTGCAGCCTGACTGTCCGTCGCTTAAAAGTGTTGATGCTTTTTTTACGGCACTGGGCATGTTGTATGATGACCCTGACAAGACGGCCTCAGCCGAGGCTCAGATTTCGATCCTTAAGCAAGGGCGAAGGCCAGTTGAGGTTTACTGTACGGAGTTTCGGAGGTTGGCCCATGATACCCAGTGGAATGACCCAGCCCTGAGACACCAGTACCGAAGAGGTCTTTCTAACCAGATAAAGGACCAACTGGTACAATATCCCTTGCCTGATAGCTTGGATCAGCTCATGCAGTTATCCATCCGGGTGGATAGACGGCTGAGAGAGCGTAGGCTTGAAAGGGAGACTGAGATTTCCTTCCTTCCCAAGGGAACCTCAGACTCTGAGGAATTTTCTGAGGAGCCTATGCAGATTGGGGCTACCCGCCTCTCCTCGCGTGAGAAGACGCGGAGGAGACAGCAGGGGTTGTGTTTGTACTGTGGGAATAAAGGTCATGTGGTAGTATCATGCCCAGAAAAGCCAGAAAACTTCAGGGCCTGAGGGTGATGGGAAATATCCTGTCAGGCCAGAAGTCAGAATTTCCCAAGAAGACTTTTATCATTCCGGTGACCTTGAAGATCCTCAGTCAAACTGTCAAGACTGAGGCCTTTGTGGACAGTGGGGCCGACGGGGTTTTTATGGACCGCCAATTTGCCCTAAAACACTCTGTTCCCTTAGTACCCTTGGCATCGGAAATTGAGATTTGTGGGTTAAACGGGGAACCATTATCCCAAGGTAAAATTACCTCTTGCACTAGCCAGATTTCTTTGTTTATTGGAGCCACACACTCTGAAAAATTGTCCTTTTATGTGACTGTCTGTACTTTTGCCCCATTGGTGTTGGGGTTACCCTGGTTAAGGGCCCACAATCCTCAATTTTACTGGGTCTCTGGGGAGATTCTTAGTTGGGGTACTGATTGTTTCAGGAGTTGCTTGAGCCTTCCAGTCAGGCTCTCGCAGCTAAGTTTGCCAGGATTGCCAGGGTGTTATGCAGATTTTGCGGACGTGTTCTCCAAAAAAGTTGCAGAGGTACTACCTCCCCATCGCCCCTATGACTGTGCCATTGATTTGTTGCCAAATGCTAAGCTTCCCAAGAGCAGGTTGTACTCCCTGTCACGTCCTGAGACTCAGGCTATGGCAGAGTACATTCAGGAGAACTTGGCTAAGGGATTTATCAGACCTTCACAGTCTCCAGTTGGGTCGGGGTTCTTCTTCGTGGGTAAAAAGGACGGTTCGTTGCGACCCTGCATCGACTTCAGGGAATTGAACCGTATCACGATTAAAAACTCATACCCACTGCCTCTCATTTCGGTCTTGTTTGACCAGCTTCGTACTGCCACCATTTTTTCTAAGATTGACCTACGCGGTGCGTACAATCTAATCCGAATAAGAGAGGGGGATGAATGGAAGACTGCCTTTAATACCCACTCAGGGCATTATGAATATTTGGTGATGCCTTTTGGGCTCTGTAATGCCCCGGCAGTCTTCCAGGATTTCATGAACGATGTGCTCAGGGAATATTTGGATAGATTCTTAGTTGTATACTTAGATGACATCCTAATCTTCTCCCATTCCCTGGAGGAACATCGGAAGCATGTACGCTTAGTCCTCCAGAAACTCAGAGACCACCGGCTTGGGGCGAAGCTGGAGAAGTGCGAATTTGAAGTTCAGCAAATCGCATTTCTAGGATATATTATCTCCCCAGAAGGTTTCCAAATGGAGGGTTCCAAGGTACAGGCAGTCCTGGATTGGGTGCAGCCCACTAGTTTGAAGGCGCTTCAGCGTTTCCTGGGCTTTGCGAATTTTTATAGACGATTTATCGCTGGATTTTCGTCTATAGTGGCGCCCTTGGTGGCACTCACTAAGAAAGGGGCGGATGTTGCTCACTGGTCTTGTGAGGCTAAAGCGGCTTTTGCCCGTCTCAAAAGGGCATTTGTTTCGGCCAAGGTGCTGCGACACCCAGATCCAGAGCGTCCTTTTGTGGTGGAGGTGGATGCCTCTGAGATGGGTATTGGGGCAGTGCTTTCTCAGATGGGAGTGTCTGATAATCGCCTTCATCCCTGTGCTTACTTTTCCCGTAAATTTTCGCCTGCCGAGATGAATTATGACGTGGGTAACCGGGAATTGTTGGCTATTAAGGATGCACTCGAGGAGTGGAGACACTGGCTTGAGGGGGCTAAGTTTGTGGTCTCAATTCTCACTGACCATAAGAATCTGGCATATTTAGAGTCAGCGAAGCGTCTCAATGCCAGGCAGGCACGATGGGCTTTGTTTTTTGCTCGCTTTAATTTTTTGATAACATATCGCCCTGGGTCAAAAAACATCAAGGCTGATGCGCTCTCGCGGAGTTTTGCTCCAATCCAGGAGACCACCGAGGAGCCGTTGCCCATTGTTTCCCCATCATGTATTAAAGTGGGCATTACCCAGGACCTCTTATCATTAGTCCTTAGAGCACAGGAGCAGGCTCCTCCAGACCTTCCGGTAGGTCTTTTGTTTGTGCCTCCTAGGTTAAGACAGCGAGTGTTCCTGGAATTCCATGCCAAGAAGTCGGCAGGTCACCCGGGTATTGCCAGAACTCGGGAGTTGCTATCTAGGGCGGTGTGGTGGCCCTCGGTGGCTAAGGATGTGGATCAGTGGGTTCGGGCATGTGACATCTGTGCCCGAAATAAGACTCCTAGAGGGGTTCCTGTTGGCCCATTACATCCACTCTCTATCCCATCTAAGCCATGGACCCACATTTCAATGGATTTTGTGGTGGACTTGCCCAAATCCTCGGGGATGACAGCCATCTGGGTTGTCGTTGACAGGTTTTCGAAGATGGCGCACTTCGTTCCACTGGTTGGGCTGCCATCAGCCAGACGCCTGTCTGAATTATTTATGCTGCATGTTGTGCGTCTCCACGGGTTGCCACTTGATGTGGTCTCTGACCGCGGATCCCAGTTTGTGGCCAAATGCTGGAGGGCATTTTGTTCCGATCTCCAGATTTCTGTCAGCTTGTCGTCAGGCTACCATCCGCAGTCTAATGGGCAGACTGAAAGGGTGAACCAGTCCTTGGAGCAGTTCCTCAGGTGTTATGTCTCCAAGTGTCAGACTGACTGGGTTGCTCATCTGTCCATGGCGGAGTTTGCCTATAACAACGCGGCTCACTCTGCTACAGGGATCTCTCCCTTCCTTTGTGTGTATGGGCATCATCCTAAGGCCAATTCTTTTGACCCCCTGGACTCCACGCCTGGTGGTTCCTCTGTGGTTTCGGTCCTTAGAGGTATTTGGCGGAAAGTGAAGAAAGCCCTTGTGTCTGTGTCATTAGTGACCAAAAGGGTTTTTGATAAGCGGAAAAGACCCTGCAGCTTCAAATTAGGAGACTTCGTCTGGTTGTCTACCAAGAATTTGAAGTTGAGACAGCCATCTCATAAGTTAGGGCCCCGGTTCATCGGCCCTTATAAGATCACCAGGGTTATCAATCCGGTGGCATTTCAGTTAGATCTGCCCCGTTCTTTGGGTATCAATAAAACATTTCATTGTTCCCTTTTAAAACGGGCGATTAGTAATCCTTCTTCCAGTGGAAGACCTTCCCCTCTTCTGATACGTGGCCAGAGGGAGTTTGTTGTTGAAAGGATTCTTGACTCCAAGGTGGTTCGGGGTCGGCTGTCATTTTTGGTGCACTGGAAGGGGTATGGCCCGGAGGAGCGGTCGTGGGTGCGCAGTTGTGATCTTCATGCCCCCAGACTGATACGCTCTTTCTTCTCGCAGTTCCCCGATAAACCCGGTGGTAGGGGTTCTTTGACCCCTCGTCAGAGGGGGGGTACTGTTAGGGTCTCCTGCCCTGTGCTGCCACGTCGTCATGGCAACCGGGAGACAAGTGCTAGTGGAGTAACCTGAGCGCAGCTGATACTCCGGTTCGGGTCTTTTGCTGTGCAGTGGTTATAGGCTCTGTGCACGGCAGGGGATCCGGTGCTGGTTTTTGTGCTCACAGTCTGTGAGGTCTGAGTGGGGCGTGGACAGCACCTGCTTTATAAGGCCTCTTTTCAGGGTAAGCAGATGCTGCTGAATCTCTGTTGGTTAGTCAGTTCATGAAAGTTAGCCAGTACTGTGTAGCTTTGTATTTGTTTGTTGCTTACTGCAAATAGGCCTGGGGATTTGGTATTACACTCTGCCAATCCAGACCTAGCAGTAAGACTGGAGTCAGTTGTTTAGCTTGCTGGGGTTCTGTTATTACTCTGTGAACTTAGCAAGTTTGCGGCTGTATTCTAACACTTGCCTGTCTAATCCTGTCTCACTGTGCTAGGTGTCAGGGGTCAGTTTAGTGGCAGTAAGCTTAAACCTGTGCACTGCAAGTGAGAATCAGGATTGTGGAGGCTCTCCTTGTGTCTA